>NC_134502.1:11913749-12181887 GCF_040206685.1 Ascaphus truei
GAATGCCATAATAGCCAAAGATGAGACTGAAAATTACTGAACTCAGGCAGAAAACCAAATTCTGTTGCTGAAGCGGAGGGTTTGCACCTAGCAAGTAAATGTAAAAAGTATTTTTTTTTTTTTTTTTCCTTTCCTCTTAACTCTGTGCTGTTAATTGAACAAATGGAACAAGGTGACTGATTGGGGAGGGGGAGGGTCATGTGACCTTTTTTTGTGTATAATACTAACAGCTCAGCTGCATTGGGCAGGAACTGCATTAGGCAGTGAGGCAGTCAAAGTGAGGTTTTTAAGTGATACAGTTAGACTACAGTTTGACTAGAGGTGACTGGGGACTGCTTTTTTCTGCAAACTCTTTAACTCAAGACAACAAATGGTAAGCTATTCAGATCACACTATGATCCCATGCTTGTTAGCCTGCATAGTTTAACCCCCCACCCCTTTACAACTTCTTTCACTGCAGCCTCTCCCAAAACTGACTGCACAAAACACTGAAACCCTGACTTGACCCTAGCATTGCAATGCAGCAAAACACATGACAAGGTACAGGTTCACCCCTGCTGTTTAGTCTGCACACACTCACTCTGCTCATAACAGCTCCATGCAACACTGCCTACCTCTGGCATCATGAACCTGCTATGTCTTCTAACTTTTTTCTTTCTCCTGGCCTCATGGAGATGTTACTCCCTCTATCCACTACAAACTCCTCCATCCTGGCCCACACCCAACATCACCATACACCCTGGACTACTCAAAAGCCTTGCACTATCTACTGAATGTTGGTGGAGAACTCTAAAAACCAGCACACCAACCACTGCTCACTCTAATGGAAAACACCACAAATCTACAACTTGTAAACAACTACCCAAATTTCTTCTCATACTATTACTCTCTCTAGCAGGTGATATTGAAACTAACCCAGGTCCTCCCATTTCAGCTCTGTCCCATGCCCCTGAGAATTCCACCTTTAAATTCCAAAAAGGGCTATCTGTCGCCCATATAAACATCCGGAGCCTGCTGCCCAAACTAGACGAACTAAGGGCATGGTGCCTTATGCATAAACCCAAAGCCATCGTTCTTACAGAAACATGGCTATCCTCTAAAACCCCTGATGCAAATATCGCCATTCAGGGATACTCCATTTTTAGGAGAGATAGGTCAAAGAGAGGAGGAGGGGTGTTATTTTATATTGCAGACACCTTACAATTTACACTGCTACATTGCCCACCCTCTTTTGAAACTCTAGTTGGCAAAATCTGCCTCCCCTTTTCTAAGCCCATCTTGCTTGCTGGCATCTACCGCCCCCCTAAAGCCCTTCTACAATCCCTGACTGATATCACCCAATTTCTTGCCTCCATTTCCTCTCTGAATGAGAAGAGTGAGCTGCTAGTTCTTGGGGATTTCAACTTCAATTGGCTTGACCCTAAAAACCACAAAATCCAGATACAACTCAAGTCACTTAACCTATCGCAACTCATTTCCCAACCCACACGAATAAACCTGAAGTCGCATAACCATTCCTTGCTAGACTGGATTCTCTCCTCAAACCCCAGCAGAATCCAATCCTCTGGCATCCTTCCTGACATTTTCAGTGACCATGCAATAGTGTACTGTGTAAGGAAAATTAAACCGCCCCATTCAAGCCCCAAAGTTCTCCTCACTAGAACATTTAAAAACTTTAACCCACAACAGTTTCTGGATGACCTTACCAACTGCCCATGGCACAGAATCGATTTAATTCCCGACCCTGATTCTGCGCTCGACTATTTCCAATCCGAGTTCTTAAAACTCTGCGATACCCATGCTCCACTACGCAAAATAAGGGTACGGGGGGCCCACCTTCCATGGGTTACACCTGACCTTATAGCACTCTACCAGTTCAGGGATGCCTTGTGGAAAAGCTACAAAGTAACTGGCACTACCAAGGATCTCAATCACTACAGATGCCTGCGGAACGTGTGCACAAGGCAAACAAGGCATGCAAAAGCACAATATTACTCTGACAATCTCCTCCAGAATACATCAAACCCAGCTAATTTCTGGAAGGTTATCAACAATATATTCCAGCCTCCTAACCATCAACAACCAAGTAATATCACTAAGGGGGATATTACTCTGACAAACCCCACTGACATTGCAAATGCATTCAATGATTACTTTGTGGGGTGTGCCACTAACTTATTAGCGAAACGCAGCACAAACCCCAAACCTGAATCTCATCCTGGGAGTACCCCTATAGTCCCACCCCCTCCCAACACTGCCCACAATTTTCAATTTAGCCCAGTATCTGAAGAGGAGATTACACAAGCGCTCCTCAAACTAAAACTAAGCAGCCAATGTGGACCCGACTTACTACAATCTAGGTTCCTACGACTTGGTGCCCCAGCCATTGCCAAACCAATTGCGTCCATAGTCAACTCTATCCTGTCTGCAGGCCATATCCCTAAGACCTGGAAAACTGCCAGAGTTGTCCCAATCTTCAAAAGTGGGGACAAAAACACTGTCTCAAACTACAGGCCAATCTCACTTCTCCCAATTCTATCCAAAGTTATGGAAAAATGTGTCCACTCCCAATTAAGCGAGTTCTACACCAAGACAAATTTCCCTAGCCAATTCCAGTCTGGGTTTCGTCCCAAACACTCCACCGTAACTACCCTGCTAAAAGTTTGCAATGAAATCCAGTGTGGAATGGAACGGGGACAACTCACTGGTGCAGTATTCCTAGATTTTGCAAAGGCTTTTGACACAGTTGATCATGCTATCCTGCTTAACAAACTCCAGAGCTCTGGAATAGGGAAACATGCTTTAAACTGGTTTCAGTCCTACCTATCAGGAAGATCCCAACATGTGTCCATCTCAGGCTCTAACTCCAACCCCCTGGATATCACCTGTGGTGTCCCGCAAGGCTCTGTTCTGGGGCCCCTACTCTTCTCAGTGTTCATTAATGATCTTCCCACAGCTTGTAAGGAAGCCTCAATACACATGTATGCAGATGACACAATCCTGTATGCACACAGCCATAGCCTCTCTGACCTCCAACACATACTTCAGTCTGACTTTTTGAGACTCGAAAACTGGATTTCCCAAAACAAACTGTTTTTAAACACTGACAAGACTGTAACAATGGTATTTGGGACCAAGACTAAATTTGTAAAGCTTCCAGTGACTGAGCTCCTGATTAGAACCAACGCTAAAACCACCCTAACACCTGTCACTAGTTTTAAATACCTGGGCTTATGGTTTGACTCCCACTTAACATTCGGGATGCACATTGATACCCTGACAACCAAGACCTATGCCAAACTAGGGGTACTTTACAGGAACAAATCCTCCCTAAGTCTCCTGGTCAGAAAGCGTATTGCACAGCAGATGCTAATGCCAATTATTGACTATGGAGACATAGTATATGGCTCGGCTCCTCAAACCCACCTTAGCAAACTTGACACCCTCTACAATTCAATTTGTCGTTTTGTTCTCCAATGCAACTACAACACACATCACTGCGAAATGCTCAAAGAACTAGATTGGTCATCACTAGAGTCTAGGCGCAAAGTTCACCTTTCCTGTCTCACCCTCAAATACTTTCTGGGCAAGCTACCCAGCTACCTGAACAAGCTCCTCACCCCTACCACATGCAGTACCTATCACCTGAGATCAGACTCCAAAAGACTATTCATGGTCCCAAGACTCAACAAAGTATCCGGACGTTCCTCCTTCTCCTTCCGTGCACCCCAAAACTGGAACAACCTACCAGAGACTCTCATATCCACCACCAGCTTAAGTTCTTTCAAATCTAAGGCTGTCTCACACTTTAATCTGGTCTGTAACTGTTTCATACGCTCATAATATATATTTTCTTTAACTGTGCATGCAATGTCTTGTATATAAATGTATACCTTGTTCATTTATGTAACTGTATTTGTAACCATGTATTATTTGTTTTACTCTGTGCCCAGGACATACTTGAAAACGAGAGGTAACTCTCAATGTATTACTTCCTGGTAAAATATTTTATAAATAAATAAATAAATAAATAAATGGTGTAAAGCAAACAGAAGTTTTTTTTTTACCTAGCAACCACACATTCAGCATACCTAATAAGAGATTACCCAAAAAAAGAAAAGTCTACAGAGATGCCTGTGAGAGCTACAATCTCTACAAGCAAAATATGCCCACTGCAATAGCGCCTCCTGAGGTCAGGAAGAAAATTACACCTGATAGCCTAAAAATGGAGGACAAGATGCAGCGTTCCTGTAATGCAGGGGTGAGCAAACTTTTTATGCCGAGCCCCCCTTTTAATCCATACAATTTCTCGGGCCCCCCCTGCCTTATGTAATCAAAATCACATGACGTCAGTGCACGTGAGCTGGTTCAGCCATTGAGGGCGAACCAGCTTTGTAACGCCCCCGCCACGCGTCTACAAAAAAAGTATTTATAGCTGAGACTACATAACTTAAAAATAAATATTATAATATTTGTCTAATAGCGTTCCCATTTCTGCTGTATTATTAATCTCTCTCTTCCCGCCACATTAGAACCTCTCAGGACCTCTCTCCCCTCTTCCAGTCTCTCCCTCTCCCTGTATTTCTCACTCCCCCTCCAGTCCCTTTCTATTCCTCCCCTCAGTGTCTCCCCCTCCATCCCCCCAACTCTCTTTCCCTCCAGCCAGTGTGTCTCTTTCTCCCTCCACCCATTGTCTCTCACTCTCTCCCCTCTTCCAGTCTCACACTCCTCTTCCAATCTCTCCAACTCCCTGTATTTCTCACTCCCCCTCCAGTCCCTCTCTATCCCTCCCCTCAGTGTCTCCCCCACTCTCTTTCCCTCCCCGTGTGTCTCTCTCTCTTTCTCCCTCCCCCTAGTGTCTCCCTCCCTCCATTGTCTCTCACTCTCATTCCAGCCATTGCCTCTCCCTCCAGCCATTGCCTCTCCCTCCCTCCAGTGTCTCTCTTGCACTCTCCAACCAGCTATTGTTTCTCCCTCCACCCGGTGTCTCTCTCACACTCTCCCTCCAGCCATTGTGTGTCTCTCTCCCTCCTGCCAGTGTCTCTCTCATCCCCATCCCCATGTAGCTCTTTCACCCCCCCTCCCCATGTCACACTCACTCTCACCCTCCTCCCCATCTCACACTCTCACCCCCCTCATGCCACTCACACCCTCCCCATGCCACAGTCTCACACTCACTCCCCCATGTCCCAGTCTCACTCTCCCACCCCCCCATGTCCCAGTCTCACTCCCCCCATGTCCCAGTCTCACTCCCCCCATGTCCCAGTCTCACTCCCCCCCCCCATGTCCCAGTCTCACTCCCCCCATGTCCCAGTCTCACTCCCCCCATGTCCCAGTCTCACTCCCCCCCCCCATGTGCCAGTCTCACTCACCCCCATGTGCCAGTCTCACTCACCCCCCATGTGCCAGTCTCACTCACCCCTTCTCCCCATGTCACACACGCTGATACAGGAAGCAAGGAAATTTTGCTGTGTACTGTAGCATAGCGCCACCTAATGGCCAAAAGAAAAATTGCCGCTGCAGACGGCTTTTTTTCCTCTGCTACTGGCAATATCGCCGCTGCTTCCTGCGCCCCCCCTAAACAATCTTGCGCCACCCCAGGGGGGCGCGACCCCCAGTTTGCGCACCGCTGCTGTAATGAACCCTACCCGACGGAAGAGTGGCCCTTCCAGGCCAATAAAGAGGAAGACATCTCTTACGGGGAACCCGAACCGAGTCACACCCACAAAACACCCCAAGAATGGTGGGGGTGCCTGAACTCGGCACGAACAGAAAAGAGCGCTCCCTTGGATGACGAATATGATCAGCAGGAGACAGAGCGGGAGCAGTGGATCACCGAATATTTCCGTCAGCTATTACAGTTGCAAAAAAAGCCGGGTGGATCCAGTGACGCTGCTAAAACTTCAAATGAAGATCAGAGGGGGGAGGAGAGGAGAGAGGGGGGAGGAGAGGAGAGAGGGGGGAGGGGAGACGAGGAGAGAGGGGGAGACGAGGAGAGAGGGGGAGGGAAAGAGCAAGAGAGAGGGGAAAGAAAGATAAAGATATATATATATATATAGATAGGGAGAGATGGGAGGAAGAGAGATAGATAGAGAGATGAGGAAGCTGAGAGAGAGAGAAGAGGAGGTTGTAAGGAGAGGGAGCTGGAAAAGGATAGGGAGAGGGGGGCAGAGAGAAAGAAAGTGGGGGTGCAGAGAGAGAGAAGAAGAGATTAGAGGGAGGGGAGAGGAGCAGGGGGAGAGAAGAGGGGAGAGGAAACGGGGGGAGAGAAGAGGGGAGAGGAAACGGGAGAGGAGAACAGGGGAGGGGGACAGGAAACGGGAGGGGAGGGGTAGAGGAGAAGAGGGGGTGAAGAAGGGGTGGAGAGGAGAATAAGGGGGGAAGAGAAGAAGAGGGGGAGGGAGAGAAGAAGAGGGGGAGGGAGGGAGAGAAGGGGAGAGGGGAGGAGAAGAGAAGAGTGGGTGGAAGGAGATGACAAGAGACAGGAAAAGAAGGGGGAGGAGAAGAGTGTGGAAGGAGAAGAGGGGGGTGGAGAGGAGAAGAAGGGGGGAGAGTAGAAGAGGGGATGGGGACAGGAGAATAGGGAGCAGAGAAGAGTGGGGCCGAATAGGAAGCATTGGAAGGTGACAGTGTAATTATCCAGGAAGAAAAGAGGGAGACAGAAGGAGAGAGGAGGAGAGCTGAGGGTCAGAGCCCTGTTGCCGTCACTGACCTGTTCTGCACAAGAGGCTCCTGTCTGATCCCTTATACAGGAGCTGTCTGCCTTTTTATATCTGCGTGTATATCTGTCTCTGAGCAGAGCTGGAAATCCCCCTGTGTTTCCGGGAACACATTAATAACGCGCCCAGAAGTGAAAGTGAAAGCAGTTCAGTGCAATCTCTCCCCACCGGGCTCCCTCCTTTAAAGCTCTGATCCCTCCTATAAAGCTCAGCGTGCTGGACTCCTGGCTGCTTTCTTCACCTCTCTCAGTCAGAGCTCAGACCCTCCAGACAAAGCTCTGATTACAGGACATCCTCTCAGGCTCTGATCTCCCCCATCCGCACAGACAGACAGTGAGTCCAATCAGCTATCTCTCTTATATCACTCTTTTCTCCTTCTCTCTCTCTCTCTTATATCACTCTTTTCTCCTTCTCTCTCTCTCTCTCTCTCTCTCTCTCTCTCTCTCTCTCTCTCTCTCTCTCTCGACGCTCTGCACAGTCTGGCAGGAGAGGGGTTAATGGAGCGACACTGCAGGTTCTCTGGCTGGCGAGGGGTTAATGGAGCGATGCTCTGCAGCGCAAGGTCTCTAGCAGAGGAGGGGTTAATTAGCCGTGGAGCTGCGTTGTTAGGCCAAGCTCATGGTGCTTGCGTTCGCGTGCACTTTTGGGACTCTTACCTGATTCCCTATGGTAGTTCCTCAAGTGCCTGCGGCGCTGCACGCGTCGACACTGCTACATTTTGCAGCGAGGTGAGTGTGTGTGCCCGCGCTCTGTGTGAGCGGGAACTAATATATATATATATATATATATATATATGTATATGTATATGTATATGTATATGTAAGTTAACGTGGGGACGCAGCCTAAGGGCCGTTCTATAAAAAATGTTGCAATAAAAATAATTTTTATTTATTTAACTGACACACACACAAACATACATACATACATACATACATACATACATACATACATACATACATTACAGAATAAAAAGGCGACTTACAAATTAAATGGGGATAAATTGGGAGAATCCTTGATGGAGAAGGATTTAGGAGTGCTTGTAGACAGCAGGCTTAGCAATAGTGCCCAATGTCATGCAGTAGCTGCAAAGGCAAACAAGATCTTACCTTGCATTAAACGGGCAATGGATGGAAGGGAAGTAAACATAATTATGCCCCTTTGCAAAGCATTAGTAAGACCACACCTTGAATATGCAGTACAATTTTGGGCACCAATCCTAAGAAAAGACATTATGGAACTAGAGAGAGTGCAGAGAAGAGCCAAAAAATAAATAAAGGGAATGGACAATCTAACTTATGAGAGGCTAGCTAAATTAGATTTATTTACATTAGAAAAGAGTCGTCTAAGAGGGGATATGCAATATATTCGGGGACAATACAAGGAGCTTTCAAAAGATCTATTCATCCCACGGTTGGAGGAAAGGAAATTTCACCAGCAACAAAGGAAAGGGTTCTTTAAGGGCAGTTAAAATGTCGAATTCATTGCCCATGGAGACTGTGATGGCAGATACAATAGATTTGTTCAAAAAAAGGTTGGACATCTTTTTAGATGGGAAAGGTATACAGGGATATACCAAATAAGTATACATGGGAAGGATGTTGATCCAGGGATTAATCCGATTGCCAATTCTTGGTGTCAGGAAGGAATTTATTTTTCCCCTTAATGGGGTTTTTTGTTTGCCTTCCTCTGGATCAATAAGTATAGATATAGGATAAAGTATCTGTTGTCTAAATTTAGCATAGGTTAAACTTGATGGACGTAAGTCTTTTTTCAACCTTATCTACTATGTAACAGCGCCGGTAGCAACGCGAAATCATTAATTTCCTCATCTTCTCCCTTGTCAGTCCGCTCCAAGCTGCCTGCCGTGCGCGTGCGCGGCCCTATTATAAAATGGCTGGCTATCCTCAGCCAACTAAAACTGCCATGCACGGCGTAGCGCACCCGCACTATAGAACCAGCCCTAGGGCTGAGCAGTCATTAATGCAGGGCTCTTTCTGGCAACCAGTGATGTCACCGCTCCTGTTTATCCTATTGGTTGTTGGCATCACACAGTAAGGTATGATGTGTGTAGGACAGGCGTATAATGTATAATTACATCACGTGTTCTGTATGTTATGTCTGGTTGATTTATTAATTATCCCGGCCGTAGTCCTGTGCAGATTTTCACTGCGTCACATTGGCAGACTGGATTTCATAACCCTTTCATTGCCAGGGGGCAGTAATGCATTGGGCTGGGAAAGTATTAACCCTTCCTGCCTGCCCGTTTATTAGCCTGCCACGTGACGGAAATCTCTGTGAGTTTCTTCATGGACCAGATGGGAAAGAAAGGAGAATGAGGTATTTCAGCCATATCTATAGAGTGTGTGTGTGTGTGTGTGTGTGTGTGTGTGTGTGTGTGTGTGTGTGTGTGTGTGTGTGTGTGTGTGTTATATATATCTTTTTTTTTTCTTTTTTTTTCATGATTACAGATGTACAGTATGTCCCTGATTTATTCATTAATAGCACAGGATTTCTAATAATAATAATTTGAAATAAATAATGTTTCTCTTTCTGTTTTAGTCTAAAAGCTATCAAATGTATTTAGTTGCAGCATGAAAAACACGGATACCCACCATATAACGTGCAGAACGTGCTTAGAGTTGCCAGGTGCTGTGCTAAATTTAGACAACAGATACTTTATCCTATATCTATTGTGACAGAAACCAGGGGTTGGTAATAAATTCCATATATAGGGCTCCCAGGATACTGAACAGTTTCTATCTTGTTTAGGCTGGAAAGTGCAGCCTCATAATACATGCACTCCATCCCACAGTTTGGCAAGTGCTGGAACTGAGGGATGAGGGATCCAGACCAGAGTTTGTCTGCTGTCTGATTTCTGTCACCTGTCCTGCTAGTTAGAAATCAGGTATTTAAGACTGATTTCCTGGTTCCTCTTCCCTCTCCCCAAGAGCCTGGAGGCAGGAAGGCTGCTGGAAGCAGAGAGGGGAAAAGCATCTCCCCAAACAGGTTAAATCATTCTGCTCCTTTTTTCTAAAACTGCGAAGTTCTTTATTTTTGTTGTTGGAAGTGGAAAAGCCAGTCCAACCCTGAGTCAGGGAAAACCTTAGTTAAAGTTATTGCTCAGGGGAGCAGGCTTTTGTTTTGCTTGTGTTTCTTTTGTATGCACTATGGCAGTTTCAGTGCCTGGGACTGAATAAACCAGGCATAGCCTGTTTAAAGGAACAGCACGTTACGCCCCGTTATTTAACCTACCCTAAAAAAAGTGTTCTAACAGTCCCGGACAGACGGCGGAGCCCCGGAGTAAGCCGTTTGTCACACTATACTTACTTATTGATCCAGAGGAAGACAAACAAAAAACCCCATTAAGGGGAAAAATTAATTCCTTCCTGACTCCAAGAATTGGCAATCGGATTAATCCCTGGATCAACATCCTTCCCATGTATACTTATTTGGTATATCCCTGTATACCTTTCCCATCTAAAAAGATGTCCAACCTTTTTTTGAACAAATCTATTGTATCTGCCATCACTGTCTCCATGGGTAATGAATTCCACATTTTAACTGCCCTTACTGTAAAGAACCATTTCCTTTGTTGCTGGTGAAATTTCCTTTCCTACTGCCTTAAGGGATGGCCCGAGTCCTTTGTACTGCCCGTGGCATGTATTTGGGGGAATGGGGGTCTTTTTATATGTATTGGGGAGGAGTGGGGGTCTTATTATATGTATTGGGGGAGTGGGGGTCTTTTTATATGTATTGGGGAGTGGTGGTCTTTTTATATGTAAAATAAACGGGATAGTTATCCTGGGTGAGACCCAACAGATTTTTAGATGAGTGTTTATTTTTAGATGTAGCCAATAGTATCTCTATTCGCTAATTTCTCTATTTCATATCTCTATCACCCAATAGCTCTTAAAATAGATTTTGATTATAGTAGGGCATTAACTTTCTTGTTCTTTCTGTGGGCTTATTGTTCATAATTTCCTCACTGGATATGCAATTTTCTTACAGTATGTGGTACTAATTATCCTTCTCCTTTAATTATTCCATCAGAATCTACCATTCATTTGTGGCTTCATTCCAGGTATTTGACATATATCCTTTGGATTTGGGAATGTATTTATTTAATTTATTTATAAAATGTTTTACTATGAAGTAATACATTGAGAGTTACCTCTCGTTTTCAAGTATGTCCTGGGCATAGAGTTATGATGACAAATAATACAGGGTTACAAATAAATAGTTGCATAAGTAAACATGGAATACATTATATACAAGACATTGCATGCACAGTTAAAGATAATATATATTATAGGCGTATGCAACAGTTACAGACCAGATTAAAATGTGAGACAGCTTTAGTTTTGAAAGAACTTAGACTGGTGGCGGCTGTGAGAGTCTCGGGTAGATAGTTCCAGTTTTGGGGTGCACGATAAGAGAAGGAGGAACGGCCGGATACTTTGTTGAACCTTTGGACCATGAACAGTCTTTTGGCGTCAGATCTCAGATGAAAAGTGCTGCATGTGGTAGGGGTGAGGAGCTTGTTCAGATAGACGGGGGTAGTTTGTCCAGAAAGTATTTGAAGGCAAGACAGGAGAGATGAACTTTGCGCCTAGACTCAAGTGATGACTAGGGTGACCAGTCGTCCCGGTTTTGTCGGGACAGTCCCGTTTTTTTCTGGGCTGTCCCGGGTGACGGTCCGTCCCGGAAATGTCCCGGGTTTTGCCCCTGGTCCCGTGCTCGGGACGGCGGCGGTGCACGGGGGAGGCAGCGGTGAAGTTTTTTTTTTTTTTCAATAGTAGAATGCCGGGGGCGGGGCTTTAAAGTAGACGCAGGGGATTGGTTGGAGGTCAGAGTGCCAGGGGCGGGGCTTAGTACCGGGGGGTCGGCGGATGGGATGGGGTGGTGTGTGTGTGTTCTGAAACTTCCTCTGTTAGTCTGCCTCCCTGTCTCTGATTGCTATACATAACACCCCCCCCGCCTCCTGTGGAGATGATTTCAGTGCAGCGGTGTCTGTAGCTGTGTACCTGCTGCTGGCTACTTCTCTGTGGGTGCAAGTAATAACAATCTATCTTTCATTAGGTTTCTCCCCCCCACCCTTATATCTCTCTCCTCCCCCTCACTCTGAGGGAGCCCCCCTCATACCTCTCTCCCTCACTCTCATGGTGCCCCCTCATACCTCTCCCCCTCCCTCGAGGGTGACCCCCTCTTACGTCTCTCACCCTCATACCTCTCTCCCTCCCTCTGAGTGTCCCCTCATACCTCTCTCCACCCCCTGCCTCTGAGGGTGCCCACTCTGTCTGTGTGTGTCCTTTCTGTTCTGTGTGTGTCCTTTCTGTTCTGTGTGTGTCCTTTCTGTTCTGTGTGTGTGTCCTTTCTGTTCTGTGTCCTTTCTGTTCTGTGTGTCCTTTCTGTTCTGTGTGTGTTCTTTCTGTTCTGTGTGTGTCCTTTCTGTTCTGTGTGTGTGTCCTTTCTGTTCTGTGTGTGTCCTTTCTGTTCTGTGTGTGTGTCCTTTCTGTTCTGTGTGTGTGTCCTTTCTGTTCTGTGTGTGTGTCCTGTCTGTTCTGTGTGTGTGTCCTGTCTGTTCTGTGTGTGTGTCCTTTCTGTTCTGTGTGTATGTCCTTTCTGTTCTCTGTGTGTGTGTCCTGTCTGTTCTGTGTGTGTCCTGTCTATTCTGTGTGTCATAGGAGGAGAGGAGGGAGAGGTGTGAGGAGGGGGAGATACCGTATGAGGAGGGATGGGGGGAGATATGAGGAGGGGGAGATATTAGGAGATGAGTGGGAGATGTGGGGAGTGGAAGGTATGAGGAGGGGAAATGTGGGGAGTGGAAGGTATGAGGAGGGGGGAGATGTGGGGAGTGGAAGGTATGAGGAGGGGGAGATGGGAGTGGAAGGTATGAGGAGGGGGAGATGTGGGGAGTGGAAGGTATGAGGAGGGGGAGATGTGGGGAGTGGAAGGTATGAGGAGGGGGAGATGTGGGGAGTGGAAGGTATGAGGGGAGGGAGATGTGGGGAGTGGAAGGTATGAGGAGGGGGAGATATGAGGGGGGGATATGAGGAGTGGGAGGTATGAGGGGGGAGATATGACTGAGGAGATGAGGAGGGGAAGGTATGAGGGGGGGAGATATGAGGAGTGGGAGGTATGAGGGGAAGGTATGAGGAGGGGAAGGGGAGATATGAGGAGGGGGAGATATGAGTGGGAGGTATGAGGAGGAGAAGGTATGAGGAGATATGATTTGGGGGGGGAATGAGGAGATATGGTGAGGGGGAGATATGGGGAGGGGGAGGTATGAGGAGGGGGAGATATGAGTGTGCACGTATATTGGGGAGGGAGGTTGAGTGTGGGGAGGGGAGAAAAATACATGGGGGGGTGTAAGAGGGGGGGAAGGAAAGGGTGACTGGGGAGTGTAAGGTGGGGTGAGAGTGAGGTGGTATGTGAGAAGGGGGGGTTCTCACAAGGCCGCCGAAACGTGGGTGGGGGGCCCCGGTGGAAACGTTGGTCCTGGGCCCCGGGAAAGCTGTCTGCGACCCTGCATGGCAGTGATGTCACTGACTGCCACGAGGACAGCAAGAGACCCTATTTTGCAAAGTGTAATGTACATACAAGGTCAGGAATGTCACATTTTTAAAATGTCTTAATTTTAATTAATGCCTACATTTTTTTATTTAATTTAAATTTGTCAATTATTTATTTAATTTTAATTTGTTTATTATTTTAATTACACATACACACATACACGGTGAGGGAGCTGAGAGAGAGAGAAAGGGAGTGAAGGGGGGGAGACGAGAGTTTGTGTTATTTTAAGAATCGAAAATAAATACATTTTTGAAGTAGTAATTATCCCCTCCGAACTGGGCATTCTTGGCCAACAATGCCCTGGCTGTAAGAGTTGAAGGGCCCAAGCAAAGCCCCTACCTCTATACACACAAACACACACTGCAGCCCCCACCTCTATACACACAAACGCACACTGCAGCCCCCAACTCTATACACACAAACGCACACTGCAGCCCCCAACTCTATACACACATGTGCACACTGCAGGGCCCACCTCTGTATACAGAAACACACACTGCAACCAGGGTTGCCGCCTTCACTGAAGGCTAACCTGGAGATAACAACATTTTTTAGCTCTATTTATTATATATTTATCTTGCCTTTGGCTGTATCCTCCCCTCGTCAACATGGCTGCGCAACGTCATGTAATGCCCATTGCCGTAACAACGAGACGGTCCGTGACGTCACGGGGCATCAAGTTGACATGACAACGGGACGCATTATGGCGCCGAGGCATTACGTGATACCACATTGTCATGGCAACATGTCACCGCCTGACGTCAGTGTCTCATTGTCATGGCAACGGGGTGCGTCATGTGATGTAATTTGTTTAAAAAAATTATTTATAAATGTGTCCCGGTTTTTCATTTTGAAAATCTGGTCACCCTAGTGATGACCAATGTAGTTCTTTCAGTATTTCGCAATGACGTGTATTGTAGTTGCATTGGAGAACAAAACGGCATATTGAATTGTAGGGGGTATAAAGTTTGCTAAGGTGGGTTTGGGGTGTCAAGCTGTATACTATGTCCCACAGTCGATAATTGGCATTAGCATCTGCTGTGTGATACGCTTTCTGACCAGCAGACTTAGGGAGGATTTGTTCCTGTAAAGTACACCTAGTTTGGCATACTGTAGGTTTTTTAGAAATTTAGCCTTGGTCCCAAATACCATTGTTACAGTCAGTGTTTAAAAACAGTTTGTTTGGGAAATCCAATTACCGTATCAAGTCTCAAAAAGTTAGACTGAAGTATGTGTTCAAGGTTGGAGAGGCTATGGTTGTATGCATATATAGCCTAGCCCAGCGGGGCGCAAACTGGGGGGTAGGGGAAGGGGGGAAAGGGGCGAGGGCTGCGTGCGGGGAAACCTGGGGGCGGGCAGAGCTGTGCACGGGAGGCCAGAACGTACAGAGACCGTAGGAGGTAGTTCTGGTAAGTGCGTCTGCAGGGGGCCAAGCTTTATGTATCATGTGTTCAGTATTATCCATAGTGCTATTCAAATGCTTCTTTGAGCAAGTGTGTCTTAGGCTGCATTTATATTGCCGGCGACGCAACGTCGCCTGAAATCAAATGTATTGTCAGCGTTGCGTGCCCTTATAGTAAGTGCGACGCGATGGCAGGCGCACATGCACCGCAGACAGCGGGGCTGTAGCCTTACATGCTAAGGCCTGGGACATAGTAACCACTTAGGTGCTGCTCGCTCTTGCTTGTTGCCGCTCGCTCTACCAGGAGCTTTTTGCTGTCCTGGCAGAGGAGACAGCAAGCGCGCTTGGGAGGCGGGTATCACTGTGTGTGTCACTTGGTAGCTGTCAGTGTGTGTGTGTGTGTGTGTGTGTCACTTTGAAGTGGTCTGTGTGTTTGTGTGTCACTGGTTAACGTGTGTGTGTGTGTGTGTGTGTGTGTGTGTGTGTGTGTGTGTGTGTGTGTGTGTGTGTATTATATAATATTTTAAAATTTAAAAAAAAAAGACATGTGAGAATAAATTATTTATTAACATTGTGCAACTTTGATAAATATATTCACGCACGCACGCGCACACACATGCACACATACATACACACACATACACACGCACACACGTACATACATACACACACACGCACACAAGCACACACACACACACATACACACACACATGCGCACACACACATACACACATCTCTGGTGGCTCTGTAGTAATGCGGGACCGGCTGCAGTCCTATTGGATGGGAGCGGCAAATTTCAAACTTGCCTGTCTCGAGGAAGTTTCTCAGCCTCCGCACGCATCAGCACGCATGCGGAGGGAGAAACTATAGCCGCGCTGATAACAGATGCAGGGGCTTTGTGCATCTGTTCAGCGCGGCTCAGCCCAGCTCAGCGACGCTGAGTGCACTATGTCCGGGGCCTTAGGCCTCGTTCAGGGTGCCAGCTGCAGGAGTTGGAGGGAGGGCGGGAGGGAGGCAGTGCGGCAGTTTGCTGGGCGATCTGTGTTTATCCCCCAGCAGACTTTTCAGCGTTGAGGAGGGGGCGGGGTTACACACGGCAGGTAAAGTATCGAGGTTGCAGCCATGAAATCATTCTCAAGAATGATTTCATTGGCTGCCTAGGTCCCAGTGACGCTGCTGCAGCTCCAAAAAACGAAATTTTCATTTCTTGAAACTGTAGCCAGCTTCAACTCCTGGCTTCGGAGACAGGGCAGTTGCTACCCTGACAACCAGTATTCAAATTGAATACTTTGTTTCTCACGGCAGCACGCACGGCAGCACGCCCTCCCTCCGAAGCCAGCACCCTGAACAAGGCCTTAGAGTTACTTGGGAAGATCACAGCCCACTTTGCAACATTCCTAACTGGAAAAAAAATTAACCCCTTGGTCCCTGAAGTGCTGGAACATGGCTACATATAATAATACTTGTTTGTTCTTGTATAGCGCTGCTAGTTTTTATGTAGCGCTGCTTTACAGAGACATTTTTTGCAGACCCAGCCCCTGCCCTGTAGAGCTTACAATCTATGTTTTTTGATGCCTCAAGCATGGGGAGATAGGGTGACTTGTCTAAGGTCACAAGGAACCAACACTGGGAATTGAACCAGGGAACTCAGTGTCATAGTCAGTGTCTTTACTCACTGAGCCGCTCCAGCCACTACAGATGTATTACTGACAGGTAGGGGTAATGGCAGGTTTGACGTTTATTAAAAGCATATCTACCCCTGACAACAGGCCCTGATAGGAATGAAACCAGTTTAAAGCATGTTTCCCTATTCCAGAGCACTGGAGTTTGTTTACTGTAGCAAGATAACTTGATCAACAGTATCAAAAGTCTTTGCAAAACCTAGGAATATTGCACCAGTACTATAAGTTGCCCCAGTTCTATTCCACACTGGATCTCATTGCAGACTTTTAGGAGGGTAGTTATCGTGGAGTG
Source organism: Ascaphus truei (assembly GCF_040206685.1). NCBI lineage: Eukaryota > Metazoa > Chordata > Amphibia > Anura > Ascaphidae > Ascaphus > Ascaphus truei. Next base: position 11,930,418 of record NC_134502.1, read on the forward strand.
TTTGGGACGAAAGCCAGATTGGAATTGGCTAGGGAAATTTGTCTTGGTATAGTAATCGCTTAAAGCTGCAGTTCAGTCAATATCCTGCATGTGTGTTTTTTTTTAAAATAAATCAGTTCTGTACTGTGAGAAAATACTTGTAGCATTTTCTTTTTTTTTTAAAAACCACTTTGAAAGACAATTTTTAATGTATTCTAATGTAACGAGCATTTTTGTTTCTATAGCAACCCTTTAGAAAGGCACAGCCCCTTCCTTTTCTGTAACAGGCTCTGGCACACCCCTTTGTGAGTCCTGCCCCCTCCACAGCCGTTCAGGAGCATGAGCACAAATGTATCAGTCATTGCCTGGTCACATGATCTTCCCCACAGAACTGACAGAGCAGCAGCAGCAGCAGCAGAAAAAAAGGAGAGTAGCTCAGAATTAATTAATTAAACCTTATTCCATTGCACGTGTGAAGTTAATGTTAAATATTAACAACTCATTTAAAATCAAATCTGTATATATCATACTGTAAACAATATGTATATTTAATTTAATGTGAATTTGTACAATTCAATGTGTGTGTTATTAAAATTAATAATGGCTTGTTCTTGTATAGCGCTGTTAGTTTTACATAGCACTTTACAGAGACATTTTGCAGGCACAGGGCCCTGCGGAGCTTAGGTGTGTATGTATGTGTGTGTATGATATAGATATATATGCACACGCACGCATATACATGCGCACGTGCACACATATACTGTACATGCGCACACATACAAATGTGCACATGCGCACACATACGGCAGTGGATATTCACAGTTGAGTGCAAATAGCCGCACGGCTATTCGCACTCAGTAGAAAATAAAATGGAAAAAAATAAACACCCCAGCCAGGAATCGAACCCTGGTCCACTCTGCTAATGACCTGGAGCATAACCACTGAGCTATAAGACTTTATGATGCTTATCCAGTGAATAAAGGCATAGAAACCTATTGACATTACAGTGTTCATAGCCGCACAGCTATTCGCACTCAGTAGGATTTCAAATGGAAAAAAAAAAAGACAGGACACTCCCCTATTGACATTCTATACCCCCTGCATCTGTAATCAGCGCGGCTTTAGGCTGAGTCCCCAGTCAGCACTGTGGCACGCGCCCGGCGGGGGGGCGGCGCATGCACAGCGCTAGTCCGCGATCTGCGGTCTGAGGGGAGAGAGAAAGTTTGTGACGGGAGGGGGTGTGGCGGTAGGTTTGCGGGGGCGTGGCCATGATGTCCCGCGGCTGGTTCGCCCTCATTGGCTGAACCGCCGGCGGGGGCGTGGCCACGCCTCCGGCACAAATGCCAATCACAAACTCTCAAAGCCTGAGAGGGAGCGTGGCGTGCTGGCACACGAGCGCTGCACCCTGCTCGGCCGTGCAATTTGTGGCTAGGTGCACGCTCATCTGGGGGCGCGGCCACAACGGCACTGAGCTGGTTCGCCCTCATTAGGTGAACCGCTTACGTGACGCGCTTGGAGGCGGCAAATTCAATTTGGCTTGCTCTGCTTCAGTTTCATCTATTTATTTTTTGATTATACTGTATATACACACACACACATACCTATCTAGACAAATCACCCAAAAATCTACTCGCCCCAGTCCCGCTTTTAAAAAAAAAAGACATTGAATAAATTCCTAGTAAGAATTAATAACATTTGTTTTTGACATAACCGTTTATTTATTGTATTACATTTATACTTTACTACAATTAGTCCTTGTTACATAGTTCCTTACGTGCGTGTGTGTAAGGGAAAATATTGGATGACCTCACTAATCTAGTAAAAAAAGCCAGATATGAGTGAGGAAGAGGGTGGGTCGGTGAGGGAGAGGGTGGTTGACGGTGAGGGTGGGTGACGGTGAGGGAGAGGGTGGGTGACGGTGATGGAGAGGCTGGGTGACGGTGAGGGAGAGGGTGGGTGACGGTGAGGGAGAGGGTGGGTGACGGTGAGGGAGAGGGTGGGTGACTGTGAGGGAGAGGGTGGGTGAGGGAGAGGGTTGGTGACGGTGGGTGGGTGACTGGGTACTTGTGGTGACACACACGCACACACACACATATATATATACACACAAATACACACACTATATATATATATATATATATCTCACACACACACACACTATATATAACACACACACGACCATGCTGCCACCACTGCTCCAGGACAAGCACCCTCCATCTCCCGCAGGCTGACAGCCACAGAAGGGGGCACATCACCCGCTCCCCCCCCCTCCCCCTGGCAGCGCAACCCCCCTCCCTCTCCCAGGGATCGGGGCAGAAGGGGGCACATCACCCGCTGCTCCCCCCCCTGGCGGCGCAAGCCCCCTCCATCTCCCGGAAGGACTGACAGCCACAGGGATCGGGGCAGAAGGGGGCACATCACCTGTTCCTCCTCCCCCCTTGGCGGCGCAAGCCCGCTCCATCTCCCGCACGGGCTGACAGCCACAGGGATCGGGGCAGAAGGGGGCGGCACACAGCGGCAGATCGGGAGCGAGCACACGTCACTGGGAGACTCATGAATATTCATGAGCTTCCACTGACTGACAGAAGCAGATGAAAAATATATGCCATTGTGACGATCGTGAGGGTTTGGCCCGGGATTAACGGGGTTACCCCCCAATTGGCTACCCTCTGACCTCACCAGGGAGACCAGAGGTTAACTGGGCTGAGGTCCAGAAATGTGATTTAACCCTTGTTATAACATGAAAATGCTTATTCCCCTGTGTAAATGTATTGTTGCTGGATCAGTGTCTGCATAACCCACCCACTGGGACTTAAGGGGTTAATCTTATATGCAGTGCTGAATAAACAGTTCCCTGAAAACTGGTAATTTGGGAACGGAGTGAGCCAGCACCCTGAGTCTTGGGGTGCAGCCTCAGGGTAACTCCCCCAAGTACACACATATTAAAAATATAACTTTGTCATAAGGGGAACATATATTTTTGATAAAGTGTCTTTCTGGGGCAGTTTTAAAATGTACAGGCCGAATGCTAATTGTCTCTGCCTGTCCTCTGGAAGTGCATATCAAAAGACCCAGAGGAAAGGAGGTCTGGGCTTAGGTGTGACACATAGCACCAGTGAGCAAAAAGTAACTGCCCTAATTGTTTATGCGGGAGGCAGGAACCAAGAAACTGAGTGTTTGTTCTTCACACTTACAATGGAAGCCAAAAGCCTGCTTCAAAGGGTTTTATTGATGGGGGCAAGGGTGGAGCTACCCCAAGCAGGAAATCAGAATGAGTGACCTTATTAAATATAAGAATATTATGAGATGTCCTTGGCCGAACATGCTAAGAGTTACATATGTGTATTCGTGACACCAAGCCCCCCCCTGGGGAGTCTAATCACTGTATCCCTAACAGCCACTAAAGGCCAGATATTAATATCTCCCTTAATTTTAATATTACACTGTAATGTTTGGTCTCTCTGGGAGCGTCAGGTGTGACGGAATGTATTAATATGTTTCACCTGCCTGTACGTATCACTGAACGGAAGTTATGAAGTTAGGTAGGTATTTACAGCAGATATGGAATTTGGGTTCCATTCTGCTATGGTAATAAGCAGGAAACACATCCTGCTAGAATTTACATCGCCTGGTCATCAAAGGCTAAATTGCTTAATTATTTATGCTTGGCCCAAGTGACCAAAGGAACTGACCAGTTTAAGTGTGACATTTCACACCGAACCCTGGAAGTCCAAAATCAGCTTCAAGAGCTTCAAAAGGACTTTTGCTAGACGGCTTGGCGCCGTAATTGGGAGGGAAGGGTTAAAATGATATATAAGTCAGAGCCAGCCTTAACCCATTGTCTTCATTGTCTTCATGTAATGTCTTGATGCCTGCATGCAAAGGCTTCATGTTTCCATGTCCTGCATGTGCTTCATAACTTTGCCTGTCTTGCTGTGATGTCAGCTGAAGTATGGAAGAAATGGCCCAGTCTGTATCCTGATGGCTTTCTTGTCATAATCTTTAAGTAAGTGCCTATATTTTGCTGTTATTTGTACATTTTTGTGTGTTCACCTTTATCAAGGAATAAATTACATTTTATCATATCTAAGTCTCGTCCCAGTTCAAACCCAGGTATATATATATTTATATATATTTTTGGTGTAAATTACAGCCTGTCATAAGCTACCGTGACAAGCTTGTAATTAACTGGTGGCAGCTGGCGGGACTGAACTGGACCTGGATTACAGTATTCTGCGGGGTACTGTGATCCAGTGGGAACTTGATGGTAATTGCAAGTCCCTGGGACTAAATATATTGAACACACAGTGTACAACATATAACACAAGATATGGCACCTCCTCACTGTTCCCCTACTTGTGAGAAGCATTGCCTCCAGAACCAAAGTGCCGGCCATCCGTCTGACTGGAGCCGGGCACTGAGCCCGGAGGTGTGCATCAAGTCGGCGCGGGGACCAGCAGCCAGCAAGGCTGAGAGAGAGACAGCAATGGGTGAGCATGAAACCCGTCAGGCTGAGCAAAGATCCACAGCTGCAGCTGCTGTAACCATCAAACCGCCCGGAGAGCAGGGAATGGAGCCAGCTCCGGGACGGCAGAGACTTGTGGAGGGAACGGGTGGTCTTGGACACCACGGCAGTCTTGCATCAAGAGAGGTAACGGCCGTTGCGGTGGCCCGTCCATTTTCCCTGAAAGAGCTAGCACTGGTGTGTGCGTTGGGCAAGATGTGGTTCCCGGCGAAGTGGACCCAGTTCCTGGCGTCGGTACCGCACCGACCCGCTTATCCCCTCCCAGAGCCCGGCGCTCAAGCAACTCCGCTCTGGACTCCGTTGCCCCTTGCTGGGGTTAGTCCACTGGCGGCGGAGAAGCTCTGGAATGAGCCCGGCGCTCAGGCAACTCCGCTCTGGACTCCGTTGCCCCTTGCTGGGGTTAGTCCACCGGTGGCGGAGAAGCACCGGCAGCTGCTGCGGCACTGCCAACAAATGGGCCACAATAATGCCTAGTGCCCTGACCGTGCGCGGTCGGGCGAAGAAGCCCCTCAGGGCCAGCGCTCACGAGCTGCGGAAAAGATGACCCAGTTAGCGGCATCCTCTGATGGCTCCCGCCCAGCCGGGGCGACAACCCTCCTCGGGACGTCTCCTGTAGAACCTGGACGGGCTGCATCAGCAACAGCGGCGGAGAGCAGCGGCCATCCACCTGATCCCGGCGGAGAACCAGCGGCGGCGGCGGAGAAGAAGCCGCCACTCTGGCATCCTGCCGGCGGCAATTTTATTTGGGGGGAGGGACAGGGTTTGCGGGAGGGGGTTATTTTACCAAGTTTGCATGTAGCTGTGTTCCTCCTCAAAGACCTGGGACCCTTGTCCTGCACCGTTGTACCTGTACCCAACCCGGGCGCTGTTGCGGCAGCGGCCCGGTGCTGCCCAGCCCAGATGGGGCCGGCGGCGGCCACTCCAGTCCCCCTGCAATTGGGACCAACGAAGGCAGCGGTCTCTGCAGGGACCAGCAATGTAAGCCAGACCAAGTCGCAGACTGACTCTGACTTATGTTTCCCTATGACTGTACCCTGTTGTTTCACTATAGGGGTGACCGGGGGGTGGCAGGAGATAGGGATACAAGGGGAGGGGAAGAAAGGGCAGCTTGTAGGGCAGCTAGACTCCCCCATTACCCTGGCGGAGCAGCAATGGGACTCTCAGTTAAGAGCCCCACTGTTGCAGCCTTGCTATTGGCTGGAGGTATCAGGGGTTGTGGCAAAGTTAGACCACCCCCAGATTACCTGCCAGCCAGGAGCTAAGGTGGGTGCATCTGCACCAGCAACCCTGAGCTCACCTCCGGTAATGGGGGCACAGCTTCAGGGAGAGGGGCTCGCCCCGTTAGCACCCAGCTCTAGGGTAGGATTGCCTGGGAGAGGGTTGGGTGGGCCAGTGGGAACCGGGGAGGGAAGGCAGCAAGTGAGCCAGCCAGATTTCCCCATTACCCTGGCAGAGCAGCAAGGGGACTCTCAGTTAAGAGCCCCACTGTTGCAGCCTTGCTATGGGCTGGAGGTACCAGGGGTTTTGGCACAGTTAGACCACCCCCAGATTACCTGCCAGCCAGGAGCTAAGGTGGGTGCATCTGCACCAGCAACCCTGAGCTCATCCCCGGTAATGGGGAGACAGTGTCAGGGAGATGGCCCCACTCAGGTGTCCCTAGGGTCCAGGCTAGGATTAGCTAGGACGAAGTGGAGTGAGGGGAGGCTGCAGGTAGGTAACCAGCATCAGATCTCAGTGAGAGAAGGAGGGCTAGTGGTAGCCGGGGAGGGAAAGCAGCAGGTATTGCAGCTAGAATTTCCCGTTACCCTGGCAGAGCCTCAAGGGGTGTCTCAGATCAGCAACCCCCTGTTGCAGCCTGGCTATGGGCTGGGGGTATCCGGGGCAGTGGCAGGCTTGTGCCACCCCAGGGATACCTGCCAGCCAATAGCTAAGGCGGTTGCATCTGGAGAGGCGCCCCATAGCTCATCCCTGGTAAGAGGGAGACAGTGTCAGGGAGATGGCCTCACTCAGGTGTCCCTAGGGTCCAGGCTAGGATTAGCTAGGGAAAAGCGGAGTGAGGGGAGGCTGTAGGTAGGTAGCCAGCATCAGATCTCAGTGGGAGGAGGGATAGTGGTAGCCGGGGAGGTACAGCAGCAGGTATGGCAGCTAGAGTCCTCCATTACCCTGGCAGAGCCTCCGGGGGTTTCTCAGATCAGCAACCCCCTGTTGCAGCCTAGCTATGGGCTGGAGGTATCATGGGCCGTGGCCAGTTTGTGCCACCCCAGCGATACCTGCCAGCCAAGAGCTAAGGCGGTTGCATCTGGAGAGATGCCCCTGAGCTCATCCCTGGAAAGGGGGAGACAAGGTTAGGGAGGTAGGTGCACTCAGGTAGTTCCAGGGTCTGGGTTAGTATTGCCCAATGAGGAGAGGAGTGCAGGTGGGCTGCAGGGAGGTAAGCAGCAGGAGTCATCAGCAGGAGCTGAGGTGCTGGGCCTAGGGGAGGCTAGGCAGGGAGACACTGGGAAGCAGGGAGAGCTAGGAGGTCAGTGGGGTGTCAGGCAGCTGGCAGAAGCTAGGGATGGGCTAGGTAGGCAGAAGGTCCCTTGTTCTGACTGGCCAAGAGTGACCCCCCTGACAGATTCCACAGGGTTCCCAAAGGAAGGGCTGTGGGTAGATAGGCAGCCAGGAAGGAGAGTCAGGAGTATAGTGGAGCAGCTACAGGTGGGCACAGAGCCAGGGCAGGTAGGGTCCCTACAGAATGGTAACATAGCCCTATCCCAGACTTGGTTGACAGGAAAGCGACGGTCTGTGCTGGATAGCTGGTCTCCTGTTGGTGCAGAGACATGCCAATCTCTGGGCAATGTGCAGCCTGGTCTGCACAGGGGCCCCTTCACTATGTACTTGGTTCACCAGGCACTGGGTGGGGGCAGAGGGAGGCAAAGGAGAATGCCCGGCGGCCACGGTGGAGCCCGGCTTTGCAGGATCTGGACTTTACGATCCACTGTAGCCAGGAAAATGTACTGGTCATTGCCGGAGGACAATTTTGCCAGGTCAACCCCTCAGGACGTATTGAGTGCTCCAAGAGCGCCAGTGGTATCCTAGGGTCAGGGGGAGGCTGCTGGGGTACCAGGGCCCCCTTGAGCAGGGGAGGTGTGACTATCGTGAGGGTTTGGCCCGGGATTAACGGGGTTACCCCCCAATTGGCCACCCTCTAACCTCACCAGGGAGACCAGAGGTTAACTGGGCTGAGGCCCAGAAATGTGATTTAAACCTTGTTATAACATGAAAATGCTTATTCCCCTGTGTAAATGTATTGTTGCTGGATCAGTGTCTGCATAACCCACCCACTGGGACTTAAGGGGTTAATCTTATATGCAGTGCTGAATAAACAGTTCCCTGAAAACTGGTAATTTGGGAATGGAGTGAGCCAGCACCCTGAGTCTTGGGGTGCAGCCTCAGGGTAACCCCCCCAAGTACACACATATTAAAAATATAACTTTGTCATAAGGGGAACATATATTTTTGATAAAGTGTCTTTCTGGGGCAGTTTTAAAATGTACAGGCCGAATGCTAATTGTCTCTGCCTGCCCTCTGGAAGTGCATATCAAAAGACCCAGAGGAAAGGAGGTCTGGGCTTAGGTGTGACACATAGCACCAGTGAGCAAAAAGTAACTGCCCTAATTGTTTATGCAGGAGGCAGGAACCAAGAAACTGAGTGTTTGTTCTTCACACTTACAATGGAAGCCAAAAGCCTGCTTCAAAGGGTTTTATTGATGGGGGCAAGGGTGGAGCTACCCCAAGCAGGAAATCAGAATGAGTGACCTTATTAAATATAAGAATATTATGAGATGTCCTTGGCCGAACATGCTAAGAGTTACATATGTGTATTCGTGACACCAAGCCCCCCCTGGGGAGTCTAATCACTGTATCCCTAACAGCCACTAAAGGCCAGATATTAATATCTCCCTTAATTTTAATATTACACTGTAATGTTTGGTCTCTCTGGGAGCGTCAGGTGTGACGGAATGTATTAATATGTTTCACCTGCCTGTACGTATTACGAACGGAAGTTATGAAGTTAAGTAGGTATTTACAGCAGATATGGAATTTGGGTTCCATTCTGCTATGGTAATAAGCAGGAAACACATCCTGCTAGAATTTACATCGCCTGGTCATCAAAGGCTAAATTGCTTAATTATTTATGCTTGGCCCAAGTGACCAAAGGAACTGACCAGTTTAAGTGTGACATTTCACACCGAACCCTGGAAGTCCAAAATCAGCTTCAAGAGCTTCAAAAGGACTTTTGCTAGACGGCTCGGCGCCGTAATTGGGAGGGAAGGGTTAAAATGATATATAAGTCAGAGCTACCCTTAACCCATTGTCTTCATTGTCTTCATGTAATGTCTTGATGCCTGCATGCAAAGGCTTCATGTTTCCATGTCCTGCATGTGCTTCATAACTTTGCCTGTCTGGCTGTGATGTCAGCTGAAGTATGGAAGAAATGGCCCAGTCTGTATCCTGATGGCTTTCTTGTCATAATCTTTAAGTAAGTGCCTATATTTTGCTGTTATTTGTACATTTTTGTGTGTTCACCTTTATCAAGAAATAAATTACATTTTATCATATCTAAGTCTCGTCCCAGTTCAAAACCAGGTATATATATATATATATTTATATATATTTTTGGTGTAAATTACAGCCTGTCATAAGCTACCGTGACAGCCATATCTAAATATGTCGCCAAATTTCGCCGATCAATACATGGAGAACGGATTGACTGGCAGCTATGCAGTTCTTTAGGTAATTAGAGATTGCCCACATGAAACTATTGAAGTAAAAAAAAAAGACTGAACTGCAGCTTTAAGTTGGAGTGAACACATGTTTCCATGCATTTGGATAGTATTGGGAGAAGAGAGATTGGCCTATAGTTAGAGACCATGTTTTTGTCTCCACTTTTGAAGATTCATAGTTTTGTACCTTTTTCTAGCTATTTATAGCATTCTCTGTAGGAGCGCTTCTCTCTGCATGTTTTTTTACAATTTGTACATTTTTTTATTTTTTATTAGTTCATGTTATCTATGTTTGTTACTGATGCACTGTTACACATACACTGAGCTCCCCTCCACCCAAAGTACCAAGAAACCCCCATCAATAACACACAAATAACAATAAGACATGGTCTGGAGGTACAAGGCAGCAGTTTTTTATTTAACCATTAAATAATTGGTAAGCGCTACCCCCGGTTGACGTGAGTGGGCTCTCGGAACTCATGTTTAAATGAGCCCGACCACTCCCAGTCCCACTGGGCTTTACCAAGTACAGAGCCCAGCCTGGCAAGGATAAGCCCACTTACCCCCCCAATTGCTGCCGCGACAGAGGCAACAACCACCGCAACACTTTGACCACGAAGGGGTAACAAAACAGAGATTTCTCTCCCCTCCTTCAAGGAACTTCAGTCCTTAGTCTCATATTTCTTATTTGTTATTTTCTAAACTTCAAACTTTAACAACCACATCATCAGCAATATACGCAAAACGTAGGCAGGAATTGCTGTCAGAGCGCAGACTGAGCATGCGCCCCGCCAGCCAAACTAAATAACCTCCCTCACCCCTTGACCGCGTCACCTGAAGGCACGGTGGGGCAGGGGGGGGGGCTCAAGGCAGCTAGAAAGTGGTGTGCGCTCCTTTCTGATCCTACGCGCTGCTCTGCGTGTTACACACACACATAGCTCTGCGTGTTACACATACACACAGAGGGTGTTACACATACGCGCTGCTCTGCGTGTTGCACATACGCGCTGTTATGCGTATTACACATACGTGCTACTCTGCGTGTTACACATACAGTACACACCGCTCTGTGTGTTACACATAGGCACTGTTCTGCGTGTTACACATACGTGATGCTCTGTATGTTACACATACACACCGCTCTGCGTGTTACACATACGTGCTGCTCTGTATGTTACACACACAGACCGCTCTGCGTGTTACACATACGTGCTGCTCTGTATGTTACAAATATACACCGCTCTGTGTGTTACACATACGCATGGCGCTGCATGCATTATATACAAGTAATGACATTAAAATACATGTATTTTGTATATATTTTTTTGTATTGAGTGAGTTTAAACGTCTCCCCCTGTGTTTTCTCTTTCAGACACCCTCTCTGTCCTCTCCTCCCTCATGATGCCCTCCCTGCGTTTCCTCCTCCCCCTCCTCCTGCTTAACCCTCTCCTCAGTTACATATCTGCCCTGCTTGTATATAAATATTACCCCTTTGATCTCCTGGGTGCTATATGGCTGGTATCCCTTATTAAAGTCCCCGTGCTGGGCGCTGTGTCCCTCAAACTACGGGGTCCGGACTGGTTACCCTCTCCCACCTTCTACCTCCTGACTCTCTGCCTATCCCCCCCACTGTACCAGACACTCCGACTCCTCCTCACCTCCCACTCCCCGGAGTTACACTTCGGGATACCCCACTCCCTGCTCTCCAACCTCCTTCCACTGCTCGCCTGCCTGCTCTGGGATCTCGTGTCCCCCCACGTCCTCCTGAAAGAGACCCCCGGAGAGGAGGAGAATGGGAGACAGAGGGACAAGGAGAACTTCAGGAGGCTTTTGGGTTATTCCAGACCGGACTGGCTGCCCCTGTGCGGGGCATTTATCTTCCTGACGCTCGCTCTGATCGGTGAGTTTCCATGTTATTAGGTGTGTGCATACAGTGCTATATACACTGCCCAGATATATATATATATATATCTATATATATCTATATATATATATATACTGAGTTAAGTTATGGTGAGTAAAAAAAGTGACAAAAACCCTCCACAGGAAAGCAAATATGCAAATATAACTGTATGCTCATCTGCATGTCTTAGGCAGGTCTGCAACCCCGCCTTTCCCCATCATCACCCAGCACACAGCACTTCCACTGCAGCAAGGGATTCTGGGAAATGACATGCAAATGAGCACACAGTGTCACTTTTTGCCTCAAAAAACATTTTTAACATGGTTCCCTATAGGCTTAAGGTTGCTGCATGGTCACAGCTTTGAGCACAGCCAGGGTTAAGGTGCATACCCAGAAAACCACCCACAGACAGCTGTTTCGAGCTTAATGGGTCTCATCAGTGTGGGGTTGATTTTAACTGGGTATGCAAAGAGGCTCATTTGCATTTGCATTTGCTCAAACTGTGCTCATTTGCATGTCATTTCCCAGAATCCCTTGCTGCAGTGGAAGTGCTGTATGCTGGGTGATGATGGGGAAAGGCGGGGTTGCAGACCTGCCTAAGACATGCAGATGAGCATACAGTTGTATTTGCATATATATATAGGTATATATATATATATATATAGATACCAGTATATATATATACATACATACATACAACAGCGAGAGCTGTAAGGAGCAGGTGTTATAGGGAGGAGGTATGGAGAGCAGTAATATCGGATATTAGGATGAGTTATAGGGAGGGTTTATAGGGAGTAATAGGAGGATTTATAGGGAGGGGTAATAGGAAGTGTTATAGGGAGGGGTTATGTGGGGTAATAGGAGGAGTCAGAGTGGTTATATGGGGGCAATAGGAGCAGTTATAGAGGGGTTATGTGGGGCAATAGGATGTGTTATATAGGGGTTATATTGGGTAATAGGAGGGATTATATGGGGTTATATGGGGTAATAGGAGGAGTTATAGTGAGGGGTCATATGGGGTAATAGGAAGTGTTCAAGGGAGCGGTTATATGGAGTTATAGGTGTTATAGGGAGGGGTTATATGGGGTAATGGGAAGAGTTATAGGGAGGGGTTATAGTGGGCAATAGGAGCAGTTATGCGGTGAGTGTATATGGGATAATAGGAGCAGTTATGGGGAGAGTGTATATAGCATAATAGAATCAGAAAGAAAAAATACAATAGTGCAACAGAGTAAAAATATGAAAAAATCCAAATGACAAGTAGCAGTAATCCTACTCACATTTAGTGTGAGTAATTGAAGCCTTTCGGTTATTAGGAGTAACCATCTCAGGTTGTAGATCGTCAGCAGAGTAGGCAGGAAACTCCCCAAAAATATGAAGGACATAGAGGATAGTGCAGATTGATTTATAGAAACAACACTCACAAGCAGAGTATAAATGTGGGCAGTGGGACCACCCTGGGTCACTGAGTGATGGAAAGTCCAATAGAACCTCTTCTCTCAAAGGAACCTCGTGGCGGCCGTCCACAACAGGTCACCGGATCCGGGGAATCAAAAACGTCTGGGCAATCTCTCACAGTACCGCTGCTCAGCACACTTTCCTCTGCTTGTTGTATCGCTCAACAGGCGATTTAAATACTACAGTATGTTTCTATAAAGCAATCTGCACTGTCCTCTCCTCTATATTTTTGGGGAGTTTCCTGCCCATTCTGCTGACATAGTTACATAGTAGATAAGGTTGAAAAAAGATGTACGTCCATCAAGTTCAACCTATGCTAAATTTAGACAACAGATACTTTATCCTATATCTATACTTACTTATTGATCCAGGGGAAGGCAAACAAAAAAACCATTAAGGGGAAAAATAAATTCCTTCCTGACTCCAAGGATTGGCAATCGGATTAATCCCTGGATCAACCTCCTTCCCATGTATACTTATTTGGTATACAGGTGCGCCGACGAGTATTCTAAAACTTGCCTTGGAAAATCTGGGGCTATCACCAACAAGACAAGGGTGATTGCCCCAGATTTGTTTTAGAATACTCGTCGTCACTAAAGTATCCCTGTATACCTTTCCTTTCTAAAAAGATGTCAAACCTTTTTTTGAACAAATCTATTGTATCTGCCATCACAGTCTCCATGGGTAATGAATTCCACATTTTAACTGTCCTTACTTTAACGAACCCTTTCCTTTGTTGCTGGTGAAATCTCCTTTCCTCCAACCTTAAGTGATGGCCCCAAGTCCTTTTGTACTGCCCTTGGGATGAATAGTTCTTTTGAAAGCTCCTTGTATTGTCCCCGAATATATTTGTATATAGTTATCATATCCCCTCTTAGATGCCTCTTTTCTAATGTAAATAAATCTAATTTAGCTAGCCTCTCCTCATAAGTTAGAATTTCCATCCCCTTTATTAATTTGGTTGCTCTTCTCTGCACTCTCTAGTTCCATAATGTCTTTTCTTAGGATTGGTGCCCAAAATTGTACTCCATATTCAAGGTGTTGTCTTACTAATACTTTGTAAAGGGGCATAATAATGTTTATTTCCCTTCCATCCATTGCCCGTTTAATGCAAGATAAGATCTTGTTTGCCTTTGCAGCTACTGCATGACTTTGGGCACTATTGCTAAGCCTGCTGTCTACGAGCACTCCTAAATCCTTCTCCATCAAGGATTCCCCCAATTTACCCCCATTTAATTTGTAAGTCGCCTTTTTATTCTTGCATCCCAAATGCATAACCTTACATTTATCTGTATTAAACCTCATCTGCCATTTACCTGCCCACGTTTCCAGTCTCTCCAAGTCCTTCTAAAGAGAAATTACATCCTGCTCTGATTCTACTACCTTACACAATTTATCATCATCAGCAAAGATGGAGACTTTGGTCTCGATGCCAACCTCAAGGTCCTTAATAAACAAGTTTAAAAGCAGGGTGTGACGGGAGACGCGCTTAATAACACATTTATATTTCGTGGATCCTGATAGAGCAGAACAGGTTGAGCAAAATAAACTGAGATTTATTCCCTTGATAGGCAAACACACGACAACTGCAGAATAAACGTAATAATTACACGTACGGGTATAGGAACAGGAGATAATGTCCAGAAAGGTGCAAAGCACCAGAAGATTATCTTTTAAAATGTAGTCCTTTTGCAAATTGCCAAATAAATTGCCAGTCCTATCCTTCTGTGAATGTGCAAAGGCTTTTCTGGTTCTCTGGGGATTTTCTGGATCCCCGGGGCTAGCGAAATCCTGAAGCAGGGCAAGTTTCCTTGTTGCGATGTTTTTAACCCCTTGCGTTCTGGAATTGTACCCGCTGTACTTAAGTCTTATCCGCTTGAAGAAATCAGGTAACAACAGCAACAACAGCAACACAGCTACAACACAGGAATGAGGGTTACAGGGGCCTTTCTAAGGACAAGGGCCTGTGAAGTGTTACATTAGCCTCATCCCATTGGCAAGGAATTATCTTCCTCCTATCAGAACCTGCCATGTCACATGGACAAATCCTACAGCCAACCCAGGTAACTCTGAGCATGCTCAGTAAGCAGCTTGGTAGCACTGCTAAGTAAAAAGGGGCCACTCATTTCTGGGGACGCAATGTCTGGAGTTTGGTCCCAAGGTGTGAAATATCTAGGAGGAGTAACAGGACCTGCTACTCAGAAACATCCTTATTAAGTGACACTTTAAGAATCTGGGGTCTTTCATGTATGCATAACATTTGTTCCTTAATGCATTACAAAGGCAGGCAGAAAAAAAATAGCATCCTGCCGGTACATTTTAAAACTGCAACAGAAAGGCACTTCATCAAAAATATATGTTTCCCTTATGCCAACGTTATATTTTTAATATGTGTGTACTTGAGGGGTTACACTGAGGCCGCACACTGAAAATCAGGGTGCTGGCTCACTCCGTTCCTCAATTAGCAGTCTTAATGAAACGGCTCCTGTTATTCAGCACTGCAGGTATAGACTATCCTGCAAAACGGGGACAGCAATGCATATAAAATTAACCCCTTCATCCCCAATGCGAAATAGGGGTAACCAGCCGAGCCCACTGCTTTTATTAATGCGCTGATTACCTCCATTTTCGCCACACCTCCCCCACTCAAAGCCCAAGGTTTGCCCTGGCCACCTCCTCTGGTGGTTGGGCTGACCGGAGGGTTTTTGAAGTCATTAGGTCTTGGGAATTGTCCTGTCGGGAGAGGCCATCAGCGTTCCCATGCTCACTGCCTTTCTTGTGCTGAATGATGAAGTCACATTCTTGCAAGGCAAGGCTCCAGCGCAAGAGCTTGGCATTCTCTCCCGACACCCTCTGCAACCAACTTAGGGGGTTATGGTCAGTGATAACAGTGAAGGTTCTGCCATACAGAGAGGGCTGTAGCTTCTTTAGAGCCCATACTATGGCCAGACACTCCTTCTCAATAGTGGCATAGGCCACTTCTCTGGGAAGCCGCTTGCGGCCCAGAAACATCATTGGAGGTTCCCTGACCTCCTCCCCCACCTGGCTGAGCACAGCACCAATGCCAAAGTCTGAGGCATCCATCTGCACCAGAGACTTTTTGGAATAATCTGGAGCGGCCAGTATAGGAGCGCTGGCTCGAGCAGTCTTCAAAGCCTGAAATGCTTTTTCCCAGGCTGGAGACCAGACTACCAGCACAGACTGTCGCTTCTGGGTCAAGTCAGTCAGGGGTTTAGCAATGACACTATACTGGGGAACAAACTTCCTATCGTAGCCTGCAGTGCCTAGAAACGCCATGACCTGCTGCTTGGTTTTGGGAGTGGGCCACTGCACTACTGCCTCTACCTTAGCTGTTTCTGGCTTGAGGTGTCCTCCACCCACCCTATGCCCTAGGTATAAGACTTCAGCCATCCCTACTAAGCACTTGGTGGGTTTTAAGGCGAGACCTGCCTCCCTAATTCTGGCTAGCTCCGCAGCTACATGAATTAAGTGTGATTCCCAGGAGTTACTGAACACAGCAAAATCATCCAGATAAGCCCTTGCAAACCCTTGCATACCCTCTAGCAAACAATTGACCAGGCGTTGGAAGGTAGCCGGTGCATTCTTCATCCCAAATGGCATCACTAAGAACTCATAGAGGCCACTTGGGGTGATGAAAGCCGACTTCTCCCGAGCCTCCTGGGTCAAAGGGATCAGCCAGTACCCTTTACTGAGATCCCTGGTGGTCAGATACCTTGCCCCCACGAGTTCATCCAGCAACTCATCCATGCGGGGCATGGGGTAGGCATCTGAAACCGTCCCTGCATTGAGCTGCCGGTAGTCCACATAGAACCGGGTGGTCCCATTCTTCTTAGGCACTAGGACTACCGGACAAGCCCAAGGGCTCTGGGATGGTACAATTACCCCTAGGGCCAGCATCTCCTCCACCTCCCTCTCTATACTGCCCGTCACCTCTGCTGACACTCTATAAGCGTGCTTATGCAGAGATCTCAGATCCCCTGTCAGCACTGGGTGCTCAGTGATGTGTGTCCTCCCTGGCTTGTCCGTGAACAGAGCCCTATACTGCTCTAGCATTTCTGCTTCCTGTCCTGGATACAAACCCCAGATCTGCCTGAAGCCAACTATCCTCTCCCTGTATGTCCCCACATACCTCTGCACTCTCTCTAGTGCCCTCCTGACCAGGCGGTGGGAGGTAGCCAGAGCATTCTTCATCCTGAATGGCACCCTGAAAAACTCACAGGGGCCATTCTGAAGGCTGAAGACTGACTCCCCCTTTGCCTTCCTCTCTACACTGTCTGCCACCTCTGCTGGTACTCCATAGGTATTCTTATGCAGAGGATGCAGATCACCTGGGAGCACAGGCTGATCTGTACTATGTGCCCTGCCCAGCTTGTCTGGTAACAGAACCCTAGGCTGCTCTACCCTAGCCCCGGCTTCTGCCCCTGCCTGCCTACCTCTCAGGGTCCCTAGCTCAACTAGAACCCCCCTAGGAAAACCTATCCTACCTAAGAGGCCTGGCACTGCCTGAGCTACTTCCTGAAACATGTTCCCCATTCCTGGTAACAGGTTCAGGAGCATCTGCACATAATCACCCGCTTTACCCTCTGGCTGGCAGGCGTCCCAGGGGTGGCCAAAGTCTGCCACTGCGCCTGCGGCCTCCGGCCAGAAGTAAGGCTGCAACAGCTGGGTTCTCATGTGAGTGACCCCCTGATGCCCCACTAGTGGACTGGGGAAGGCTAACTGCAACACTTGCTGCCTACCCTCCCTGGGTCCCACTAACCATCTTCTACCTGTCCAGCCCCTGGCTAACCCGGTAGAACCTGGCTCCCTACCCCAGAGCCCGCGGTGCCACAGCCTGTGGTCTGCCCCCCCCCCCCCACTTTCCCAGGACTCGGACGCCCGCAGTCCCATACCTTCTACTGTAAACTGGGGTCAGCTTTCACCGCATCCCTATCTGCTGTCCATAATTCTAACCACCCACCCTTAGTCTCTAAGTCAGGGGTAACAGGGACAGGTAAAGGGAACAGTAAGTCAGTCACTGGTCATGACTCAGTAGTCTGGCTTACGTGTCTGGTCTCCACAGAGGCCACGGGAACCGTTGGTCCCAAATGCAGGGGGACAGAGGTTGATTCTGCTGTGATCCCTGATGACAGGCCCTTAGGAATCGCCGCAACAGCAGGCAATTCCGCAGCAACCACACAGATCACAGGCTCCAGGTTATTGCTAAGGCGCACCTCAGCAGTTTCCCTGGACAAAACCCCCACCTCCCTCATGCCATGATTGGCACCCCCATCCAAAATGATCTGGGCACCCTGTAAGGACCGCAGCCCTCCATCAGGCATGGTTTTTTGCACCCCGGTGCCCGGGAGTAAATCTTCTGGCTGCACCAGAATAACAGCAGCACCCAAATCTGGCAAGCTCCCTGCTTGCCGGTCACCAAAGGTAACCCTCCGTGGGTGCCTGATCAGGACATCAGCAGGCTGCATCTCAACTGATGCATTTGGACATCCTCTGCTCACTGCTGCTGGCTCTGAGGTGACAAAAGCAGCATCTGCCTGGAACATCCCTCTTGGTTGTGGCTCCATGGCTGTGCTCTGTTCCTCTGTGTGGGCCAGCCCAATCTGGGTTACTGGCCCTGCAGCTTGTGAACGTTGCCCCTGATGGGGTCCCCCAGACCGCTCACGGTCCGGGCAATGTGGCCGGATGTGGCCCACCCTGTGGCAATGATAGCAACGTCTCTCAAGCTTGAACTCCCCAGTATAGGGCGTGTCGCTGCTCACTGTATGTTTGGGATTTCGCTGAGGTGCAGACAGGCCCCCTCTAGCCGGAATGGCTGCCTCTCTGGGGACTGCTGCGTTGCTCACCAAGGCTCTGCTGGTTACATATTCATTTGCTGGCTCTGCTGCTTCCATAGCAGTTACTCTGGGAACGTCCTGTTCCCCGCTGACAAGGTGGGAGTGAGGGGGCCTTCCAAGCGCTGTCGACAGGAGCTGGAGTCGCTGTTCATAGCTAAGCCCTTCTCCCCAGGCGGTGAGGAGTGCAATGAGTTCAGAGGTAGCAAGTCCAGTCACCGCAGCGACTGATCCATCTGCACCCCCTGGCACCACGCCACCCTCTTCCAGGCGGTCACTGACATCCTTCCCCTGTCCTTGCAGCCCCGGAGCTGGAGAGATCTCCTGCACTCCGGGCTGAGT
Organism: Ascaphus truei; assembly: GCF_040206685.1. NCBI lineage: Eukaryota > Metazoa > Chordata > Amphibia > Anura > Ascaphidae > Ascaphus > Ascaphus truei. The sequence continues at coordinate 11,949,246 of NC_134502.1, forward strand.
ACTGTCTGCTGGCGGGGCCATCCTGCCCTCATATTCTTCTAAATCCTCCTCCAGCTGACTCTGGAAGCCGTACCCCACACATCTCTCCACTATCTGCGCCCGGTTCCAGGTACAAAACCTTCCTGAGCGTGGACTCGTGGTGCCACTGGGGTATAGGTCCAGAGACCAGTGAATTATCTCGTGCTTCTTTGGAAGTGTGTGTAAGTTGCCACTTGTCTGAGGAGCTTGCAATCTACAAGGTCCTCACTATATTACAGAACACTGCGATATAGGCTCAATCAGTATCTCACCAGCTGCCACCAGTTTTAAACGCCTGTGACGGGAGACGCGCTTAATAACACATTTATATTTCGTGGATCCTGATTGAGCAGAACAGGTTGAGCAAAATAAACTGAGATTTATTCCCTTGATAGGCAAACACACAACAACTGCAGAATAAACGTAATAATTACACGTACGGGTATAGGAACAGGAGGTAATGTCCAGAAAGGTGCAAAGCACCAGAAGATTGTCTTTTAAAATGTAGTCCTTTTGCAAATTGCCAAATAAATAGCCAGTCCAATCCTTCTGTGAATGTGCAAAGGCTTTTCTGGTTCTCTGGGGATTTTCTGGATCCCCGGGGCTAATGAAATCCTGAAGCAGGGCAAGTTTCCTTGTTGCAATGTTTTTAACCCCTTGCGTTCTGGAATCGTAGCCACTGTACTTAGGTCTTATATCGCTTGAAGAAATCAGGTAACAACAGCAACACAGCAACAACACATGAATGAGGGTTACAGGGGCCTTTCTAAGGACAAGGGCCTGTGAAGTGTTACATTAGCCTCATCCCATTGGCAAGGAATTATCTTCCTCCTATCAGAACCTGCCATGTCACATGGGCAAATCCTACAGCCAACCCAGGTAACTCTGAGCATGCTCAGTAAGCAGCTTGGTAGCACTGCTAAGTAAAAAGGGGCCACTCATTTCTGGGGACGCAATGTCTGGAGTTTGGTCCCAAGGTGTGAAATATCTAGGAGGAGTAACAGGACCTGCTTCTCAGAAACATCCTGATTAAGTGACACTTTAAGAATCTGGTGTCTTTCATGTATGCATAACATTTGTTACTTAATGCATTACAAAGGCAGGCAGAAAAAAAATAGCATCCTGCCGGTACATTTTAAAACTACAACAGAAAGGCACTTCATCACAAATATATGTTTCCCTTATGCCAACGTTATATTTTTAATATGTGTGTACTTGAGGGGTTACACTGAGGCTGCACACTGAAAATCAGGGTGCTGGCTCACTCCGTTCCTCAATTAGCAGTCTTAATGGAACGGCTCCTGTTATTCAGCACTGCAGGTATAGACTATCCTGCAAAACGGGGACAGCAATGCATATAAAATTAACCCCTTCATCCCCAATGCGAAATAGGGGTAACCAGTCGAGCCCACTGCCTTTATTAATGCTCTGATTACCTCCATTTTCACCACACAGGGGTCCCAGTACCGATCCCTGAGGTACTCCACTCACGACTTTAGCCCAACCTGAAAAAGTTCCATTTTTGACAACCCTCTGTTGTCTGTCCTTTAACCAGGTTTTAATCCAGGTGCACATATATCTACTTAGTCCAATTTTCTTTATTTTGTACACCAACCTCCTGTGAAACCGTATCAAAAGCCTTTGCAAAATCTAAGTAGACCACATCAACTGCATTACCCTGGTCTAAATTCCTACTTACCTCCTCAAAGAAACAAATAAGGTTAGTTTGGCTTGATCTATCCTTCATAAATCCATGCGGACTATTACTAATAATTTTGTTTTCCATTAGGTATTCCTGAATATTATCCCGTATTAAACCTTCAAGTAGTTTCCCTACTATTGAAGTCAGGCTTACAGGTCTATAATTCCCCGCTTGTGATCTAGCTCCCTTTTTAAATATAGGCACCACATCTGCTTTACGCCAATCTTGTGGTACTGAGCCTGTGGAAATGGAGTCCTTGTATATTAAATATAATGGTTTTGCTATTACTGAGCTTAACTCCTTGAACACTCTTGGATGTATGCCATCAGGGACAGGTGCCTTATTTACTTTAATTTTTTCAAGTCGCTTATGAACTTCTTCCTCAGTTAACCAATTGTTCATTAATATGGAGGTTGTGGCTTCCTCCTGCGGAACTACCATTGAACTTGATTCTTCCCTGGTAAACACAGAGGCAAAGAATCTGTTTAATAGCTTTTTCCTTATCTCCAATAATCTGCCTGCCCATCTCACACTGGTAGGGTCCTACTGCTGCGGCCGCCTTTAACCTCCTACTTGCCCGCATTTATCCGGGCGATATCTCCGTTTCTAGTGGAGTTTCCCGCGCGGCGGCCGCATTCATCAGATAAGCGCTAATGGCGCTTATCATTGAAAGCGCCCGCGGCGCAGGAAAACTAAAAAAAAAAAAGCCGCGCGCACGCCGCGTTTTAAAAATCATTTTTTTGTTATTAAGGTACTTAAAGAACTTTTTAGGGTTGACCTTACTTTCTATTGCAATCCTTTTTTCATTATCCATTTTTGCTAATTTGATTGCCCTTTTGCAATTTTTGTTACATTCCTTATAATTCTGATACGATGTCTCCGTCCCTTCTGACTTAAAGAATCTAAACGCCTTCCTCTTCTTGTCCATTTCCTCCCCAACCTGTTTATTTGGGACCAAGACTAAATTTGTAAAGCTTCCAGTGACTGAGCTCCTGATTAGAACCAGCGCTAACACCACCCTAACCCCTGTCACTAGTTTTAAATACCTGAGCTTATGGTTTGACTCCCACTTAACATTCGGGATGCACATTGATACCCTGACAACCAAGACCTATGCCAAACTAGGGGTACTTTACAGGAACAAATCCTCCCTAAGTCTCCTGGTCAGAAAGCGTATCGCACAGCAGATGCTAATGTCAATTATTGACTATGGAGACATAGTATATGGCTCGGCACCTCAAACCCACCTTGGCAAACTTGACACCCTCTACAATTCAATTTGTCGTTTTGTTCTCCAATGCAACTACAACACACATCACTGCGATATGCTCAAAGAACTAGATTGGTCCACACTAGAGTCTAGGCGCAAAGTTCACCTTTCCTGTCTTACCTTTAAATTCTTCATGGGCAAGCTACCCAGCTATCTGAACAAGCTCCTCACCCCTACCACTTGCAGCACTTATCACCTGAGATCAGACTCCAAAAGACTGTTCATGGTCCCAAGGCTCAACAAAGTTTCCGGACGTTCCTCCTTCTCCTACCATGCACCCCAAAACTGGAACAACCTACCAGAGACTCTCACATCCATCACCAGTTTAAGTTCTTTCAAATCTAAGGCTATCTCACATTTTAATCTGGTCTGTAACTGTTTCATACGCCCATAATATATATTTTCTTTAACTATGCACGCAATGTCTTGTATATAATGTATACCCTGTTCATTTATGTAACTGTATTTGTAACCATGTATTATTTGTTTTACTCTGTGCCCAGGACATACTTGAAAACGAGAGGTAACTCTCAATGTATTACTTCCTGGTAAAATATTTTATAAATAATAAATAAATATTTAGCCACATTGGTTTTGACTTATATCTTTTATACTTTTTACCCAAGGGTAAGTATGCTTTTCTAACAATTTTTTAAAGTCTTCCCATTTATTTTCTACATTTTTCCCTGCAAAACATCATTCCAGTGTATTACTTGTAGATTAGACCTCAGTTTATTAAAATCTGCCTTTCTAAAGTTTAAGGTCTTTGTTGAAGTAATCTGTTTTTTGATAATTTGTTTCAAATGAGACCATGTTATGATCACTGTTACCCAAATGTTCCAGGACTTGAATATTTGTTATTACTTCTACATTGTTTCTTATTACCAAATCCAGTACAGCCCCTTCTCCTGGTTGGTCCCTCAATAATTTGGGTCTTTAAGAACCCTTAAAAACCTGTTTCCTTTTGTTGTAATGCTAATCTCATTTCCCCAGTTTACTGTATGTCTGGATAATTAAAACCCTCATTATGCAAACATGACCCAGTTTTGATGTCTTCTCCAATTGCAAAAGTATTTTAGCTACCTCAATCTCACAGATATTTGCTGGTTTATAGCATATCCATACGAACATTTTCTTTATACTTTTACCTCCACTGCTAATTTCTATCCACAAGGTCTCTACATTTTCATAATTCCCTTCATAAACATCTTCCCTTATAATAGGTTTTATATCCGGTTTAACAGATAAACATACTCCACCTCCCCTTCTATTTGTTCGATCCTTCCAAAAAAGGGAATAACCCTCTAAATTAACTGCCCAGTCATGAGTTTCATCCCACCATGTTTCAGTAATGCCTATGATATCATACTGCTCCCTTGCAGCTATTAATTCAAGCTGCCCCATTTTATCTGTCAGGCTACTTGCATTAGCAAGCATGCATTTAAGTTTTTTTTTCAGCCTGTACTATTATCTTATCTGCTTCTTCCTTTCTGCGCCCACTTGGTTTAGTCTTTAGAAGTTTTCTAGTATTATCTCTATTTACTATGGGTGTCTCACTGCTTGTCAAACTCGCACTTGCCCCCATTCTATCTCCATACCCCCTTGTATCCTCCTCTATTCTATTTAGTCAATTATCTGTTTCATTCCCCTCCCCCATCCATCCTAGTTTAAAATCTCCTCAAACATTTTTAACATTCTCCCCCCTAGCACAGAAGATCCCTCTTCATTGAGGTGCAATCCGTCCCTAGAATATAGATGGCACCTCTCAAAAAAGGAGTCCCAGTGCTCTAAAAACCCCAAACCCTACTTCATGCACCACTTTCTTAGCATGCATTAACCTCCCTAATCTCTGACTGTCTCCCTGCGGTAGCGCATGGCACTGGTAGTATTTCAGAAAATACTACATTGGAGGTCCTAGCCTTAAGCTTTTGGCCTAGATCCCTGTAATCATTTTTTAGGACCCTGCATCTTTCTCTAACTTTGTCATTGGTGCCAACGTGTACCAAGACCGCCGGGTCAATCCAGCCCCCCTCAACAATCTGTCTACCCGATCCGCAATGTGCCGAACCCGAGCACCCGGGAGACAACAAACTGTTCGGTTCATGCGGTCATGGCAACAGATTGCCCTATCTACCTTCCTAATAGTGGAGTCCCCTACCACCACAATCTTTCTTTGTATCTGACAACCTGAGTTGATTACTCCTAATAACCGAAAGGCTTCAATTACTCGCACTAAATGTGAGTAGGATTACTGATGCTTATTATTGGGATTTCTTTTATATTTTTAATCTGTTGCACTATTGTATTTTTTCTTTTTAATATATACCTACCCGAGTGCGCTCTTGATCTTTTGCTCTCATCACCCTTGTGGACTTGGACTGAATGCACTTCAGAAGCAGCACCCATTGCAGGACAGTACTTATTTATTTTCTTTACATTTATGTATTTGCTTGTTTCTTTTATTTATAACATTATTTGCGCTCTATTCCTTGTTCCCATCTATAATAGAAGCAGGTATAGGGAGCAGTTTATGAAGTATCCCGCTGGTAAAAGGATTAACCCGACATTTAATTGAAAATAATCCCAGTGCTCCTCCCAAACTGCCTTGTAATTTACTAGAGACATTGTTTATATTTAGTACCTAAATAGGGAGCTACTTACAGATCCCAGGCTACTTACAGATCCCAGTTTATAGGGGGTAAAACTGTTCCCCTGTGGGATGTTAACGTTTCATTTCACTTCCCTGACAGGCGAGATGTTTATTCCATATTACATGGGTCGTGTGATCGATATCCTGGCAACACACTACAAGGAGGCCGCGTTCCTGGCAGCCATATTTTATATGGCCGTGTTTTCCATTTCGAGGTCAGTTCCAAAACAGTAGGGGAGGGGTGTAATGGAGCGACGCTCTACAGGGGAGGGGTGTAATGGAGCAACGCTCTGCAGGGGATGGGTGTAATGAAGCAACACATTGCAGGGAAGGGGTGTAATGGAGCGACGCTCTGCAGGGAAGGGGAGTACTGGTGTGACACTGCAGGATAATGGTATAACTGTACAATGCTCTGCAGAATAATGGTGTGACTGCGCGACGCTCTATAGGATAAAGGTATAACTGCGCAATGCTCTGCAGAATAAGGATATGACTGCATTACTCTGCATGATAAGGATATAACTGCACGTTGCTCTGCAGGATAAGGATACAACTGTGCGTTGCTCTGCAGGATAAGGTTATAACTGCCCGATGCTCTGCAGCTCTCTCTTCGCAGGCTGCCGCGGGGGCCTCTTCATGTTCTCGATGTCATGTCTCACACAACGCCTGCGGCTCCGGATTTTCCACTCCATCATCCAACAGGAAATCTCATTCTTTGAAGACACAAAAGCAGGTGCAGGGGTTACAGGGCTGGGGGGGGTTACAGGGCCGGGGGATGATTACGGGGGTTACAGGGCCGGGGGGGGGGGATTTACAGGGCTGGGGAACGATGACGGGAGTTATAGGGCCGGGAGACGGAGGTTAAAGGGCCGGGGGGGTTGCAGGGAAGGGGGGTCAATGGGGTTACAGGGTTGGGGGAACCCAAAAGGATGAAACTTCTGCCCCCGGCTCTGTACTTCTTTTACCCAGGTTGTCCTCTAAAGCTGTGTAATGTGGCAGTCATAAGCTTATAGGGATCCATGTTAAAGTGGGTAAGAAGCTGAAAGTGACTCACTGTGACTGCACATTTGCATGTCATTACCCAGAATCCCTAGCTGCAGTGGAAGCATTGAATGCTAAGTGATTATTGGGGGAAAAGCAGGTTTGGGGACCTGACAGACGTGAATGTTCGGTACTGTTCTGACTCATGCACACTGTGACTAATGTGTAGAGGCAGACAGCTCAACTCAATCCCTATTCCATACAAGGGGGGTGGGCTTCCATATTTCTGAAATGTTTATTGGGAACAATAGCAGAAATAAAATTGGGAAAAAGTACTCATGAAATACACATTTGGGGATGGGAATAGGAAATAGTTATGGTTATAGGGATAGGTAAAAACAAAGGATTCTGACAGGAGTAAGTGGAAGACAGTGTTGTAGACAGGCAGGCAAAACTCTAAAAAAGGACAGGACATGACACAATCCAGGACATGACATAATCAGAGAGGAAAAGGGGTTAGGACTGCACCAAGAGACAAGGGGAGGAGGGGCAGCCCAACTAACAGAGGAGAGAAGGGGGAGGGGAGTTGCCAATGTCACCGGAGACCAAGACTATCACACCAGGAATCAATTCGCCAGACAGAAACACAGAGTTTATAAAATTAATTTATTGGAAAAATAAATATTCACAACTGTTTACACTTACAACTGGGAAACTGGGGTCACCCTATCGATCTGGGTGCAAGGACCTCCTTAAAGAGATGTACCCTGTTCTTCCTTCCTGCAGTGTATGTTCCCTGCAGCTTCTCCCAGCTGCCTCAGCTAAAGAAGTCTCACAACTAAAGCTGATCTTATCTCATCTAGCTAGGGTTCTTCCTTCCCCCCAGGTGTTTGCAATATGACCCAGACCCTAATTGGTGGGGAAAGTGCAGCAACAAACACAGCTAGGCCTCGTTTAGACAGGCTGCTACGTCCACACGCTTGTGTGCGCACCTCCGCCGCGCGCTCCTGCAGCCCAGCGATCTGCGCTCAAACTGCAGGAGTTGGGACGCTTAGTTTGGAGAGTGGCGGGGGGGTGTAACGAACACGTCACAGAGCTGGTTCGCCTTTATTGTCTGAACCAGCTCACGTGACGCGACTGCAGCCCCAAATGTCAATTTGGGTTGTGGCGGCAAAATGTCGCAACGTCATCATGTAGTTTGCCGCCACAGTTTCAAGTGTGACAACTGTCATCCGCTACACTCAAAGAGTGACTATCGTGCGCGCGCACATCGCAACGCGGCCTGTCTGAGCGAGGCCTAAGGCTTGGTCCCTGCTGGCTACTGCAGCGCCCGATATGGCGGGTGCTGCGGGGACAAGAGCCGCCCCTCAATGGGGCCGGGTCCGCTGCTGGGGGTGGCCGCCGCACTGAGCGGTCAGTTTTTCCTGCAGCCAGGACAATTGTGATCAGTAGTAGCGACGGAGCGCTAGGCCACGCCCCCGGCGGCTCAGCTAATGAGGGCGAATCTGCCGGGTGACATGGCCTCGCCCCGTCACTCTCACCCCTGTCTTTCCCCCTGCAGCTCACTGCAAACCGGGGAACTCGGCTGCATGCGCCGCCAGCCAGCCTGGCAGGCGCACGTGCAGCGCAGAGAGCGGGGCCGTAGCCTTACATGCCAAGAGTGACTTCTGAAGATCACAGACCACTTTGCAACATTCCTAACTGAAAAAAAAATGTACCCCTGGACTCTGAAGTGCTGGAACATGGCTACATATAATAATAGGCATTTTTCTTTAAAAAAACATTTTTGCAGACACAGTCCATGCCGCGTAGAGCTTATAATCTATGTTTTTTGATGCCTCAGGCATGGGGAGATAAGGTGACTTGTCTAAGATCACAAGGAACCAACACTGGGAATTGAACCAGGAACTCGGTGTCATAGTCAGTGTCTTTACTCACTGTGCCGCTCCAGCCACTACAGATGTATTCCTGACAGGTAGGGGTAATGGCAGGTTTGACGTTTATTAAAAGCATATCTCCCGCTGCCGTCACAGCAAGGACAACAGGCCCTGATAGTTAGGAATGAAACCAGTTTAAAGCATGTTTCCCTATTCCAGAGCACTGGAGTTTGTTTAGCAAGATAGCATGATCTGACATGTTAGACCAATATAGTTAGAGACAGACAGGGGGAGCGGCCTATGCAGGGGAGCAGCCTACGGTACATGTAAAGAAGACCATTTTTAAAGTTGCCCTTTTTTAAGTGGCAAGCAGTATGGAGTTTAGCAGGGAGTTGTACAGGAGTGGAACAAGTGGACAACACAACACCTATTGTCCCTGAATCCTAGATAGGAACTACGCTGGAAAGGAGGACATTTTCTATCCCAGACTGCACATCTCGGCACTAAACTATTGATGCCATGCTGCTGCTACTATTTATATTTGCTCTGACCTCTCGCTTCTTTTCAAAATACACGTTTCTTTCTACAGGCCTCATTATTCCTCTAACTCTATTAATATATATCCAACTCTCCTTTTTTTACCACTTCTCAGTTCACATGAACTCCTTTCTTAATAGCGCCCTCTGACCCTACACAGCTATATCCCCTGCACTAAAACACACCCCTACAAATCATCCTCACACATTTTCTTTCTTTACATGCTTCTCCTCCTTCCTTCTGGGGATATCTCTGCCAATTCTTGTCTCTACCTTATTTCTACATGCTCTCATCCTCGCCTCCAACATGCAACATCTACTCCTTCTGGTGCCAACCCCGCTAACCTCATACCCATCCCCTGTCACCCTCCTTCCTCTCTCCCTTTCTCCTGTGCCCTTGGGAATGCTCGCTCCCTTTCCAACAAGTTCTCTCACGCTCTGCTCCTCTTTGCTATAACTGAGATTTGACTCACTCAGTCTGGCTACACTGGAAGCTGCCCTTTCTTTGGTGGCCTTTCTTTCTCCCACACTCCTCGACTCTATCGGCCATTACCGAACCCTTCCAATTCCTCTGCCTTTCTTTTCCCTTCTTTGAGGCTTACACTGTCCAGCTTTTCTCTCCTCACACTGTCCACATGGCGGTCATCCATCTCCCGCCTACCTCTACTCATCCCCCTTCTGTCGTTCTCTCTCACTTTGAATTCTATCTCTCCTTCTTTCTCTCTTCAGACTCCCCTGTACTTCTCCTTGGGGACTTCAACTGCCATATTGATGACCTCCGTTGGGTTTCCCGCTTTCTCTCTCTAACCTCTTCTTTTGGCCTTAAACAGTGGACAGCAGCCAGCCCCCACAATGATGGCAACTACCAAACCTGGTTTTCAATAAAAAACTTTTCTCTCTGATTTCTCCATTTCCCCTTTTCCTCACTCTGATCATCATCTCATCTCTTTTTCTCTCTCGCTCACTTCTCCACCTCCATCTACCCCTCATTTCTGCAGAGACCTGCGCTTTATTAACCTACCAGCTTTTGATTCCAATTTATGCTCCTCCCTCAGCTCTGCTCCAGACCTGACAACCACGTCAGGAACTACAACTTTGCCCTATACTCCTCTCTTGATCTACATGCCCGCTTTCTCTCTGCCGTTCTCGCCATTCTAACCCCAGACGCTTGCTAAATTTCCACACGCGCATGCTGCGTTCCTGCACGTCACTGCAAATTTATGCTATCCTGTTTCAACTCTGCCCTCTCTCTGGCTAAACAAACGTATTTTCCTTCACTAATCCACACACACAAATCTAACCCACACCGACTCTTCTCTGTTTTTGACTCCCTACTCAGACCACCCTCTGCTGACTGTTTTTCTTCCTCCATCTCACCTCGGGACTTTACTGATTATTTAAAGGAAAAGGTGGAATCCATACGTCAGGACATCCCCTCTGTATCCTCCTCCCATCCTACACACTTCCTAACTCACCTCCTGCCTTCCTCAACTCTTTTTCTGCTATTACAGAGGATGATGTATCATTGCTGAACTTTTCTTCTCCTCTACCTCTTGCTCCTACTATAATCCCGACGCTCACACATATTTTTAACTCCTCCCTCTACTCTGGTACCTTTCCCTCCTCCTTCAAACATGCAACAGTTATACCATTACTCAAAAACAGGAAGCTTAACCCTACCTGTCTTTCTAACTATCGTTATGTCTCCCTTCTGTGTTTTGCCTCTAGACTCCTTCAATATCTTGTATTTTCTCGCTTGCTCCATTTTCTCGCCATCTATTCTCTCCTAGACTCTCTACAATCTGACTTCCGCACTGCTCACTCCACTGAAACAGCCCTCACTAAAATAACTAATGACCTCCATACTGCCAAAGACAAAGGTCATTACACTCTGCTAATATTACTCGACCTCTCTGCAGCATTTGATACTGTGGAACACCCACAGTACTTCTTGAGGTACTTCTAACACTTCATCAGTGCTAAAGGCACCGTGTGAAAATGTAATATAACTCACACCTATATAACAGCGGGATACAATATATGTCACTTATCCAACAGCAGAGGTACTTCTAACACTGTGAACACATCCCCGCAAATTGTATTTTATTTATTTATTTCTAAAAAAAATACCGGAAAGTAATACATTGAGAGTTACATTACCTCTCATTTTCAAGTATGTTCTGGGCACAGAGTTATAACAATACATGGTTACATTAAAAGAACAGAGGTTATACAGTCAATTCACAGACATTTCATGTACAGATTGAGTTGGAAAATTGGATACAGGGGATAAAAGGTGAGTTTCAGATTGAAATAGAGAAGCTTTAACATCACCAAACACCAAATGGCTCACACCCTGTAGCTGCCCTGTACACTGAAAGGGTTCAAAAGGCACTGTGTGACATGACAATGCAATATTAAATTCCCATTATTCTCAAACACCTCCTTACTGCTGTCACTAAATGGTCCCTGTCACATAATGACATCTCAGGAGGTGATGCTCGGACAGCAGAAGAGAGACACAGAACACTGAACATGGCGGCACACAGAGGAAATCATATACAATATATATATTTATTAGGATATTGCTGGGATATACCAGTAAAAATAAATCAAATTGTATAGTAAGTTTAATGGATAGGAGTATCTAATGTATGGTTTGTATAGGAGGAAATATATGGGATAAGGTAATCTGTAGCACGGGATGCTCTCGCTGGCGTGTTATAGCGGGATATGTTTTACCAGTGACTCCTATAACGCGATATGTTGTGTTATCAGTGAGAGTAATGTAGTCTGCTACATTTATATATTAATTGTATATGGGCTGAGAGGTACTATAAGTGCTATGTACTGTATAGGATTGCTACAGGGTGAAGTCAGGTACTGATAATTATGCCTGGGAAACACATATCTGAGTCCTTCATCCAGTACTCAGAAGGTTAACCCAGTAAGAATATTTGGGCAATCAGGAAGTAAGCTGAGACAGCTGGCAACCAGCTTGGTAAGGAGGCTACTGCTTGTAGTAGGTGGCTGACTCAGACCTGTCCTGTGCAAGCACCTATCCAGAAGGATTTCCTAAATGCTCTCTAAGGACAGAGATTCCCAAAGAAAGATACAGTAAGGACTTAAATATTGTTTCATAACTATTGTCAGTGTTTGACAAATCACCCAAAAATCTACTCGCCAAACCAAAAAAATCTACTCGCCACCTAGCCCCGCGCCCAGCCCCAAAAAATAAGTAAATTGAATAAATTCCTAGTAAGAACAACATTCGTTTTTGACATAAGTTTATTTATTGTATTAAATTATACTACAATTAGTCCTTGTTACATAGGTGTATGTTTATATAAATATCGGATCTGGGGAAAAAAGCCAGATATGAATGACTAGTTTCCTAAACCCCTTAACCAGTGTCTGGATGCCCCCGCTTCACAATTTCTAAAGCAGCAATCCTGCCTTTGGATCTTACCTGATCCGGAGTCCCTCAATGTCCAGGTACCCACATTCCCGCAACGTTATATGTTGGGAGGGGAGGTATTCCCTACCTGTCTTCTGGGTTAGGGGGGATTCCGATGTCTTCCGTGTAAAGCTTGAGTCAGATCTGAAAGAAAGCAGTATAGGTTATTTCGGTGTAGGTATAGGGCAGTTAAGATATATAGGGTAAATAAGATATCCAGATCCAGAGAGTGAGACAGAGAGAGTGTGAGACTGATGAGTGTGTGTGTGAGACAGACGAGAGTGTGTGTGAGACAGACGAGTTTGTGTGTGAGACAGACGAGTGTGTGTGTGAGACAGACGAGTGTGTGTGTGAGACAGACGAGTGTGTGTGTGAGACAGACGAGTTTGTGTGTGAGACAGACGAGTGTGTGAGAGAGACAGACGAGTGTGTGAGAGAGACAGACGAGTGTGTGAGAGAGACAGACGAGTGTGTGAGAGAGACAGATGAGTATGTGAGAGAGACAGACGAGTGTGTGAGAGAGACAGACGAGTGTGGGTGAGAGACAGACGAGTGTGTGAGAGAGACAGACGAGTGTGTGAGAGAGACAGACGAGTGTGTGAGAGAGACAGATGAGTATGTGAGAGAGACAGACGAGTGTGTGAGAGAGACAGACGAGTGTGGGTGAGAGACAGACGAGTGTGGGTGAGAGAGACAGACGAGTGTGGGTGAGAGAGACAGACGAGTGTGGGTGAGAGAGACAGACGAGTGTGGGTGAGAGAGACAGACGAGTGTGGGTGAGAGAGACAGACGAGTGTGGGTGAGAGAGACAGACGAGTGTGGGTGAGAGTGACAGACGAGTGTGGGTGAGAGAGAGGGAGGGTGACAGAGAGAGAGAGAGGGCGACAGAGAGAGAGAGAGGGCAACAGAGAGAGAGGGCGACAGAGAGAGAGAGAGGGGGCGACAGAGAGAGAGAGAGGGGGCGACAGAGAGAGAGAGGGCGACAGAGAGAGGGGGCGACAGAGAGAGAGAGAGGGCGACAGAGAGAGAGAGAGAGCAACAGAGAGAGAGAGAGGGCGACAGAGAGAGAGAGAGAGGGGGCGACAGAGAGAGAGAGAGGGGGGGCGACAGAGAGAGAGAGAGAGGGGGGGCGACAGAGAGAGGGGGGGCGACAGAGAGAGGGGGGGCGACAGAGAGAGGGGGGGCGACAGAGAGAGAGAGGGGGCGACACAGAGAGAGGGGGGCGACAGAGAGAGGGGGGGCGACAGAGAGAGAGGGGGGCGACAGAGAGAGAGGGGGCGACAGAGAGAGGGGGGGGCGACAGAGAGAGAGAGAGGGCAACAGAGATAGAGGGGGGCAACAGAGAGAGAGAGGGGGTGACAGAGAGAGAGAGGGGGTGACAGAGAGAGAGAGGGGGTGACAGAGAGAGAGAGGGGGCGACAGAGAGAGAGAGACGAGGCGACAGAGAGAGAGAGGGGGTGACAGAGAAAGAGAGGGGGGCGACAGAGAAAGAGAGGGGGGGCGACAGAGAGAGAGAGGGGGCGACAGAGAGAGAGGGTGAGAGACAGAGAGAGGGTGAGAGACAGAGAGAGGGTGAGAGACAGAGAGAGGGTGAGAGACAGAGAGAGGGTGAGACAGAGAGAGGGTGAGAGACAGAGAGAGGGTGAGAGACAGAGGCAGAGAGAGGGTGAGAGACAGAGAGGTTGAGAGTGGGTGACTGACTGACTGGAGGGGGTGGGGGGTGACTGGGTGGGGTGGGGTGACTGGTTGGGGGGGTGACTAACTGAGTGAGGGGGGGACTGACTGGGTGAGGGGACTGACTGGGTGGGTGATAGGGTGGGGAGGGAGTGACTGAGTGATTTGGTGGGGGGTGACTGGCTGGGGGATTGGAAGGGGGGGTGACTGATTGGGTGGGGGGGATGGGTGATTGGGTGGGGGGGGTGACTGACTGGGTGATTGGGTGGGGGGGGGGGGTGACTGATTGAGGGGGTACTTCTGGTGTCCTACACACTCACACTCTCTTTCTCTCCCATACACACACACTGTCTCCCATACACACACATTCTCTCCCATACACACACACACGGGTGGGGGGGGGAGGAAGAGAGAAAGGCTAGCCACCATGCAGGTGGCTCCCCACCAGGAGCCAGCCACGACAACGCACCACCACCACTGCCCTGCTCCCCCCCAATATCCCCCCCCCCGCGCCAATCTCCTGCCCCACGTGGGCAGCCAAGGGAGTGCTGGGGACGGGGGGAAGGAACACCCCCGCACCACTTCCCCGCTCCCCCCCCCCCCGCCAATCTCCAGCCCCGCGCGGGCAGCCAAGGTAGTGGCGGGGACCGGGTGGGAAGGTACACCTCCACTCCCACCTCCCGGCCCGGGTGGGCAGCCAGCTTTGGGGACCGGAGGCAGGAGGCAGAAACACACACACTTTTACACTTACCCGTGTAGAGAAAGCAGGGCGGCTTGACTGCTCAGTGCAAAAAAAAAAATCTTGGCAGCTCCATCCCGCGTTACGCCCATTCAGCCAATCAGCTAGAGAGATTTGTATTTTTTTCAGAGCAGGGTTTTTTTTTTTGCAGAGCAGGGGAAATATAACGGGCCACAAGCCAATATCCACTCGCACCTGGCGAGTGGGCGATCGGGTTTGTCGAGCACTGACTATTGTGGTATATGTTTAGGGATTGGGAACTGGACAAAGCCAGCCAATAGATAGGGCCTGTAATGTTTAACGAGATCTCCCAATGGGTTGTAGGCGTTCTTTTTATAAGTTTTGTGATCAGATGTACTGTACATGGGCTGTATACAGGATGGGAGGGAGTGTATATAAAATAACCTAGGATATGTATATATCAGATTCAGGAGATGTACAGTGTGAATAATAATGTTATCTCACCCCAGGTGAAATCACCTCTCGCCTGTCCCATGACACTTCCAGCGTGAGTCGCTCCATCGCAGGGAATGTGAACATCTCTCTGCGTATGCTGGTTAAATGTGTTGGGGTTTATTCCTTCATGCTCTCGCTGTCCTGGCAGCTCACGCTCCTCACCTTTATCAGTACCCCGCTAACCTGGATAATCCAGAAACTGTACAACCACTACTATCAGGTACTGACACGTGTGTACTGTGTGTGTGTATGTATGTATACTGTGTGTATGTATGTATACTGTGTGTGTATACTGTGCATATACTGCTTCATGTTTACTGTGTGTATGTATGTAAATTTCGTGTGTGTAGTGATGCGTGTGTACTGACGCATGTATACTATATGCGTACTGCGTGTGTGTGTGTGTGTATACTGCATGTGTACTGTGTGTAGGTCTGTATGTATTCTGTGTCTATGGGTATACTGTGTGTGTGTGTGTGTGTATGTATGTATTTATACCGTGTGTGTGTACTGATGCATGTGTACTGTGTATGTGTGCGTGTACTGACGCATGTGTACTGTGTGTATACTGTGTATGTATATGAGTATACTGTGTGCATGTGTGTGTACTGGGTGTGTACTGACGCGTGTACTGTATTTTGTATACTGGTTTGTGATGTGTGATCTCTCCTAGGATCTGTTGTAGGGTTTATTTAAGATCTGTATACAGGGATTGGAGGTTTGTCATGTGTGATCTCTCCCAGGATCTGTTATAGGGTTTATTTAGGATCTGCATACGGGGATTGAGTGTTTTGTGATGTGTGATATTCCCCAAGGATCTGGTACTGAAGGTGCAGAATTCCATCGCTATATCCAGTGATCTGGCTAAGGAGATTATCGAGTCAGTCAAGACCGTGCGCAGTTTTGCCGCAGAGGAGGAAGAGGCGAAAAGATATGAGGAGTCTCTGCGACAGACGCACGAACTGCAGAAGCGCAGGGACCTGGTCAGAGCGGTGTACGTGCTGCTTATAAGGGTAATTCATATAGACATATTTGCCCTCCCCCCGCAGAGTGACACAGACAGAAGGGCGCTATGAATCTGCCAATCCCCCCACGCAGGGTGACACAGACAGAACGGAGTTATGAGTCTGTCCCGCCCCTCGCAGGGTGACCGTGACAGTCACAAGTGAGCTGGGAGTCTGCCCCGACTTCCTCCGGGTGACACAGACACAAGTCTGTCCCTCCCCCGCAGGATGACAAAGTGACAAAGACTGAAGGGAGCTATGAGGCTGTCCCTCCCCCGCAGGATGACAAAGTGACAAAGACTGAAGGGAGCTATGAGGCTGTCCCTCCCCCGCAGGATGACAAAGTGACAAAGACTGAAGGGAGCTATGAGGCTGTCCCTCCCCCCGCAGGATGACAAAGTGACAAAGACTGAAGGGAGCTATGAGGCTGTCCCTCCCCCCGCAGGATGACAAAGTGACAAAGACTGAAGGGAGCTATGAGGCTGTCCCTCCCCCGCAGGATGACAAAGTGACAAAGACTGAAGGGAGCTATGAGGCTGTCCCTCCCCCCGCAGTGTGACACAGGCCGCAGGCATGGTCAGCGCTGAGCCGCACTCACGCTTGGCAGTGGGCCCCTACAGCAGCAATGAGAGTGGCTTTAGCAGGGGTTCGCGCACGGTTCCGCAGGTGTGCGGAAGCGTAGCCAACAATTTTTTTTTAGTTTAAGCGCTCACGGGAGCGGGGGGGCCGGTCACGTGAGCGGTTCGAAGAAAGCTGCTCAGCTGGTAAAAATGAGTGTCGCCGGATCACTACGGAAGCCTCCTCGTGACAATCCAAGAACAAAGATGGAGCAACGCGTTTCACCGTAAAACGGCTTCCTCAGGCTCAATAGAACCTTAGAATCCTCTACATCTGACAAAGAACCCTTTATGAGCCTGTACTTACACATGGCCGTGAAGTATTATATTATTGTAATCCATCTGTTAACCCCCCCACTGCTGATTTGAAAGACAAGAACCCTTTATGAGCCTGTACTTACACATGGCCGTGTAAGTATTATAGTGTCATTCATTTTTAACCCCCTCCCCCCCCCCCCCCACTGCTGGTTTTGAAGCTTCACCCTCTTTTGTTATTGAGGGTGTGAGCATTTATAGGTTCCCATTAGGAGTCTTATGAAGTTTTACTGCTGACCCCTGCTCCCCCCTTCTTCCCTGTTTTCCCTGTCTTTTGAGGGATCTAGGAAAGATCCCATAGGGGGTCTGAGAAGGTGGTCCCAACATTTACCCCTGCGGATTCACTAAGGAGAAAAGAAGATTACTCACCAATTCCATCCATATTTAGCGCCTGAGCTTTGTTCTGCTTCTGTCTGTATAAGGCTGAGTCCATAGACACTTCAGCCGTGCGGAGACGTGCAGAGGCTGAGGGAAAGTGGGTGCTTTTCCTGGTTTTAGCTTGCGCACCGTCCGGGGGCGTGTTGGGGGGCAGGCCAGTAACGTCACGGAGCTGGTTCGCCCTCATTGGAATAAATGTTCCCATTAGGAGTCTTATGTGTAAGTACAGACTCATAAAGGGTTCTTTGTCAGATGTAGCTTCTTAATAGAGTCCTCTATTCATCCATATCTTTCTGATAAAGCGTTTTCAGATAGCTGGATGACGTCACTGCCATGGGTCTCCACCAGACCCAGGTAAGAAATGGGAGCGAGTGTTCAAAATCAAAAATGACAATTTATTAGAATGACATTAAATGTCCACTCACGTGTAGGGAAAGTCAGTGTCAGCAACACAAGGGATCCAGCTCGACTCTTGCAAGCTCTAGTGCTTCACCTCCGCTTCCGGTGTGAAGAAAGCTGCTCAGCTGGTAAAAATGAGTGTCGTGAAGTATTATATTATTGTAATCCATCTGTTAACCCCCCTACTGCTGGTTTGAAAGACAAGAACCCTTTATGAGCCTGTACTTACACATGGCCGTGTAAGTATTATAGTGTCATTCATTTTTAACCCCCCTCCCCCCCCACTGCTGGTTTTGAAACTTCACCCTCTTTTATGTTATTGAGGGTGTGAGCATTTGTAGGTTCCCATTAGGAGTATTATGAAGTTTTACTGCTGACCCCTGCTCCCCCCTTCTTCCCTGTTTTCTCTGCCTTATACAGACAGAAGACAGCTATGAGTCTGTCCCTTCTTCCACAGGGTTACACAGACAGATAAGAGCTATGAGTCTATCCCTCCCTCAGCAGGGTGACACAGAAGAGAATTATGAGTCTTTCCTTCTGCCCGCAAGGTGACACAGTGACACGGACAGAAGGGAGCTACGGGTCACATGGATTATTTCATATCACCCTGTTTTTCCTGTACCCCTCAGCTCGTTAGCCTGGCTAATCAGGTCATGATGTTATATTACGGGCAGCACTTAATCCGGAGTGGATTTATTAGCAGCGGCAAGATGGTGTCATTTATACTGTACCAGATGGAGTCTGAAAACTATATACGGGTGAGTGATTGTTTACAATATAGCTCTGTATATACAGGTTGTCATGGGAGACCAGAACTTTTAACACCTAAACCACCGGGATCACTATTTCCATACAGGACACAGAAGTTGAATAAATGAAAGTTTATTCTGGCAAGCCAGCAAACACACACAATACACAGTCACAGTGAAACACTCACCAACTGGGGGGCCTGTGGGGCAAGAAACTTGCCTCAACTAGGTGCAGGGGCCTGCTTCAGTAAGCTTGCCTTGAACGTCTTCTTTCCCGGTTTTTCAGTGTTATTTGCTCAATAGCACTTTTGAAAATCCCGCCAGCCGGGTCTCCGATCGACTCCAAAGTTAATCTGGTTCTCTGATCGGGCGTACTCTTTACATAGCCCTCGGTTGCTACTGTAGTGCCGACGAGTATTCTAAAACAAATCTGGGGCAATCACCAACAAGACCCAGGTACATGCTGGGTACATGCTGCAACATTTCAGTGACAATTTCTGCAGACAGACTAATGGCCCCTAGGATTAACAGCGGGGGTCCCTGGCAGTCCCATTCAAACTGAATGGGACTGCCAGGGACCCCTGCTGTGTTTATCCGATGGGCCATTAGTCTCTGCAGAAATGTCACTGAAATGTTGCAGCATGTACCCAGCATGTACCTGGTTCTTGTTGGTTATAGCCCCAGATTTTCCAAGGCAAGTTTAAGGCAAGTTTTAGAATACTCGTTGGCGCACCTGTGTACTTTACATGGAGCAGAGGCCACCGATCAATCAGAGCGCGGATCGTAAGGCTGCAGCCAATCAGAGGACGAGGGCTCATCCGGCTGCACCAATCAGAGGAGGGGGCCGGCTTAAGCATTCTGGACCGTCCCTCGAGGAGGGAGTGTCTAGCGAGCGGGAAATTTGAACTGGCCAATGGAAATCGCACCTACGGGGTTCAGATCCGGTAACTGTTTCCCTGGCCAGCCCCATACCCGCAGCGTCTCAGAGAAACAAAGGCTCTGCCCCGCTGAGAGCCGGACCTGATAATCAGCCCTTCCCCACTCACCATTATCCTGGTACCCAGCCGCTCTCAGCCATTGTCACAACCCGGCATTTCTCTGTATGCAGTCCATCTAAGTGAATTACTGGGTCTGCATGCAGATAAATGCTAACAACAAATTACATTACTGGCTTCCTAAACTGTATGGGGAAATACATTTGCACAGGGAATAAAGTGCTTTTTAGTTTACAGTCCCTGTTCCCCAATTCATACAGTTTTCCCCCACCAACATTACATATACTGGCCAACATGAGCCTCACAGAGGCGGCCATTACACATGATATTGGGGTAGTCAGCCAGGCTTCATCTTTATTATGTGAGGCTGGCTACCCCTACTATCACATCTCCCCCTTCAAGATGAAGGCTCTGGGGAAGCTACCCCATCAGGTGGTTCTCCAAGACTGAAGACTGTTGAAGTCCTTGCTCGAGGCTGCTGCTGTCCTGCCAGAAAAGTCCAGTGCAACAACGTCCCAGTCTCCCCCGCCACCCGCTGCAACCAGTGAAGGATGCTGTGATCCATGATCACCGTGCAGGGCTTCCCACACCCATAGGGCTGCAATTTCTCCAGAGCCCAAACTGTGGCCAGGCATGCTTTCAGAGCCTGGAATGCTGCCCCACACTCGGGGGACCAGGCTTCCAGAACCGGGAGCCGCTTCTTGGTCACCTCAGTCTGGGACTTGACTAGGGAGATACAATGGGACACAACCTCGATCTCCACCTCAATGCTCTGCTTTCCCTCCACAGAGACCCTAGACACGGTCTTGTGGAGGGGTTGGTGATCGTCACGATGGACACACTTATTAACACATTTATATTTTGTGGATCCCAATTGAGCAGAACAAGTTGAGCAAAATAAACTGAGATTTATTCCCTTGATAGGCAAACACACGACAACTGCAGAATACACTTAATAATTACACTACTGGTATAGGAACAGGGGATAATGTCCAGAAAGGTGCAAAGCACCAGAAGATTGTCTTTTAAAATGTAGTCCTTTTGCAAGGGCATAAATTGCCAGCCCAATCCTTCTGTGAATGTACAAAGTATTTTTTGGTCCGTTGGGGTTAATCAGATAACCCCCAGCAATCACAGTGTCCTAACGCAGAGTTTTGTCCTTGGTTCCGATGTAATAAGACTCTTTGCGTTCCAGGAATGTGCTGCTGCTCTTCTCCACTATTAGAAGAGTGTTGGAAATCCGCTCACATGGTATAATGAAAAACGAAAGACAATGGGGATAGCCTGGGTGGGTTGTATATAGGGTTTGGAAGCCTATCGCCAACATACCCACCCAATCCCCCTCGTGGGAAAGTTCTCATTCCCCAATCCCCTACTTGCCCACAGTTTGGAGAGTGGGCACTAGGGATTTCCTGTTCACACAGAGCATGTGCGACGATGCCACCTTGGCTACTTAGCATAGGTGCACTCCCCTCTTTACCTGGCCCCTCTCAGGCTGGAAGGGGGAACTCAGGATGTGAACTAGCACAAATGGTCAACAGGATTTCCTATTTAGCATCCATCTGGCCAATTCACACCCACCACACTCTGGGTCTTTTGATATGCAACTTCCAGAGAGACTTACAGGCGTGGGCCCAGCATGTTACCTTTGAAGCTTGCATAGGCAAGTGACCCAGCTCATAGGTGTCAAAACATTTGGTTCTTGTGTGCATTTTAATGACAGGAGAAAAAAAAACCTCATCCTGCTTGTCCCTGTTTAAAACCTGTATCAAAAATTCACTTTATTGAAAATACATGTTCCCCTTACCTCACACTTATATTTTTCATATGTGTGTGCTTGGGGTGGACTATACTGCAAGCTCATACAATCCTGTCAAATGGGGACAACAAGGGACAGAGGGAAAAATAAGACATGTACAGTGCATGAAAAATGAACCCCTTCATCCCCAATACGAAATAGGGGTAACCAGCCGAGCACACTGCCTTTATTAATGAGCTGATTACCCCCATTTTTGCCACACCTCCCCCACTCAAAGCCCAAGGTTGGGCTGACCTGAGGGTTTTTGAAGTCCTTAGGTTTTGGGGATTGTCCTGCCGGGAGAGGCCATCAGCATTACCGTGCTCACTGCCTTTCTTGTGCTGAATGGTGAAATTGAATTTCTGCAAGGCAAGGCTCCATCGCAAGAGCTTGGCATTCTCTTCCGACACCCTCTGTAACCAACTTAGGGTGTTATGGTCCGTGATAACAGTGAAGTGTCTGCCATAAAGATAAGGCTGTAACTTCTTGAGAGCCCATACTATGGCCAGACACTACTTCTCAATAGTGGCATAGGCCACTTCTCTGGGCAGCAGCTTGCGGCTCAGGTAAACCACTGGATGTTCACTGCCCTCCTCCCCCACCTGGCTGAGCACAGCCGCAATGCCAAAGTCTGAGGCATCAGTCTGCACCAGAAACTTCTTGGAATAATCTGGAGCAGCCAGAATGAGTTCACTGGCCAATGCAGTCTTCAAAGCCTGAAATGCAGCGTCACAGGCTAGAGACCAGACCACCAGCACAGACAGTCGCTTCTGGGTCAAATCAGTCAGAGGATCAGTCCCACTAATGGGCTGTGAGGTAACCTGCCTACAGTAACTAGGGGGCCCTAGAGAAATCAGACGCCTGCCACGCACCCTGTGCCCTAGAGGCAATACCTCTGCCCTCTCTACTGAACACTGAGTGGGTATAATAGCAAGCCCTGTCTCCCTAACCCTGGCTAGCACTGCTGCTACCTGTCCTGGATTCAAACCCCAGATCTGCCTAAAGGCAACTATCTTCTCCCCGTATGCCCCTACATACCTCTGCACTCTCCCTAGTGTCCTCCTGACCAGGCAGTGGGGGGTAGCCAGAGCATTCCTCATCCTGAATGGCACCCTGAAAAACTCACAGAGGCCATTCTGAAGGCTGAAGACTGACCCCCCCCCCGTTGCCTTCCTCTCTACACTGTCTTCCATCTCTGCTAATACTCCATAGGTATTCTTATGCAGAGGATGCAGATCACCTGGAAGCACAGGCTGATCTGTACTATGTGCCCTGCCCACCTTGTCTGGTAACAGAACCCTAGGCTGCTCTACCTTAGCCCTGGCTTCTGCCCCTGCCTGCCTACCTCCCCGGGCCCCTACCTCAACTAGGACCCCTAGGGAACCCTATCCTACCTAAGGGGCCTGGCACTGCCTGAGCTACTTCCTGAAACATGTTCCCCATTCCTGGTAACAGGTTCAGGAGCATCTGCACATAATCACCCACTTTACCCTGTGGCTGGTAGGCGTCCCAGGGGTGGCCAAAGTCGGCCACTGCCCCTTCTGCCTCCGGCCAGAAGTAAGGCTGCAACAGCTGGGTTATCATGTGAGTGACCCCCTAATGCCCCACTAGTGGACTAGGGAAGGCTACCTGCAACACTTGCTGCCTACCCTCCCCGGGTCCCACTAACCGTCTTCTACCTGTCCAGCCCCTGGCTAACCCGGTAGAACCTGGCTCCATACCCCAGAGCCCGCGGTGCCACAGCCTGTGGTCTGACCCCCCGCTTTCCCAGGACTCGGACGCCCGCAGTCCTATACCTTCTAAGCTGGGGTCAGCTTTCACCGCATCCCTATCCGCTGTCCCTAATTCTAACCACCCACCCTTAGTCTCTAAGTCAGGGGTAACAGGAACAGGTAACGGGAACAGTAAGTCAGTCACTGGTCGCAACTCAGTAGTCTGGCTTACCTGTCTGGTCTCCTCAGAGACTGCTGGAACCGTAGGTCCCAAATGCAGGGGGACAGAGGTTGATTCTGCTGTGATCCGTGATGACAGGCTTTTAGGAATCGCCACAACAGCAGGCAATTCCGCAGCCACCATACAGATCTCAGGCTCCATGTTATTGCTAAGGCGCACCTCAGCAGTTACCCTGGACAAAACCCCCACCTCCCTCATGCCATGATTGGCACCCCCATCAAAAATGATCTGGGCACCCTGGAAGGACCGCAGCCCTCCATCAGGCATGGTTCTTTGCACCCCGGTGCCCGGGAGCAAATCTTCTGGCTGCACCAGAATAACAGCAGCACCCAAATCGGCTTGCTGGTAACCAAAGGTAACTCTCCGTGGGTGCCTGCTCAGGATATCAGCAGGCTGCACCTCGACTGGTGCCCTTGGATATCGTCTGCTCACTGCTGCTGGCTCTGAGGTGACACAAGCAGCATCTGCCTGGGACATCCCTCTTGGTTGTGGCTCCATAGCTGTGCTCTGTTCCTCTATGTGGGCCAGCCCAATCTGGGTTACTGGCCCTGCAGCTTGTGAACGTTGCCCCTGATGGGGTCCCCCAGACCGCTCACGGTCCGGGCAATGTGGCCGGATGTGGCCCACCCTGTGGCAATGATAGCAACGTCTCTCAAGCTTGAACTCCCCAGTATAGGGGGTGTTGCTGCCCACTGTATGTTTGGGAGTCCACTGAGGTTCAGACTGGTCCCCCCAAGCCGGAATGGCTGCCTCTCTGGGGACTGCTGCGTTACTCACCAAGGCTCTGCTGGTTACATATTCATTTGCTGGCTCTGCTGCTTCCACAGCAGTTACTCTGGGAACGTCCTGTTCCCCGCTGACAAGGTGGGAGTGAGGGGTCCTTCCAAGCGCTGTCGACAGGAGCTGTACCCGCTGTTCATAGCTAACCCCTTCTCCCCAGGCGGTGAGGAGTGCAATGAGTCCAGAGGTAGAAAGTCCGGTCGCCGCAGCGACAAACCCATCTGCACCCCCTGGCACAATGCCACCCTCTTCTAGGTGGTCACTGACATCCTCCCCCTGTCCTTGCAGCCCCGGAGCTGGAGGGATCTCCTGCACTCCGGGCTGAGTACTGTCTGCTGCCACAGCAGCTGGTGCGGCCATCCTGCCCTCATATTCTTCTAAGTCCTCCTCCAGCTGACTCTTGGACCGACTGTCTGTCGTGAAACCGTACCCCACACATCTCTCCACTATTTGTGCCCGGTTCCAGGTACAAAACCTTCCTGAGCGTGGACTCATGGTGCCACTGGGGTATGGGTCCAGAGACCAGTAAATTATCTCGTGCTCTTTGGAAGTGTGTGTAGGTTGCCACTTGTCTGAGGAGCTTGCAATCTACAAGGTCCTCACTATATTACAGAGATCCGCAAGAAACTGCAATATAGGCTCAATCAGTATCCCACACGCTGCCACCAGTTTTGAAATGCTTGTCACGATGGATGCACAAATTTATATTTTGTGGATCCCAATTGAGCAGAACAAGTTGAGCAAAATAAACTGAGATTTATTCCCTTGATAGGCAAATACACGACAACTGCAGAATACACTTAATAATTACACTACTGGTATAGGAACGGGATAATGTCCAGAAAGGTGCAAAGCACCAGAAGATTGTTGTAGACGGATGTTCACAGATGTACACACTTGGAGTAGTTTATAATGTGAAATTATAATAAGGCTTTATTGTGCCTTTTCCTTTTCATCAGGAAATTCATCCAAACACAGGGGGGGGAACAAAGCTTCTATTCACTTGGGAGTATTTCTAGTGAAACACTATGCAATAATTCACATCTCCCTTAGTCAAGCAGTTCTCGCAGCCCCAAAACATATAACATGAAATAAGCAGATATAAGCAGTCTCTTAAGAATAAAAGTCTTATCTGTTTCTTGGAGGGAAAATCTCACTTCTTGGTTCAGCTTCAGGTGCAGTAGTTTTCCCTGTGTCTTGAAATCAGCTCTGCTGTGTTTTCTGACAGAGCTCAAGACATGTGCTGTCTCCAAAGGTCAGCTCTCAGTCAGAGCTAAGGAGGAGTCACTTCCTGTCTGAACAGACAGGTTTTTGTAAACAATCTAATCATGCAGGTGGTGTTTAGTAATTAACTACCACACTGCTAGATTAAAGGAACATTACTGAAAAGGGATAAGTCCCCTGTTACAATTGTCTTTTAAAATGTAGTCCTTTTGCAAGGGCATAAATTGCCAGCCCAATCCTTCTGTGAATGTGCAAAGTCTTTTCTGGTCCGTTGGGGTTAATCAGATAACCCCTAGCAATCACAGTGTCCTAACGCAGAGTTTTGTCCTTGGTTCCGATGTAATAAGACTCTTTGCATTCCAGGAATGTGCTGCTGCTCTTCTCCGCTATTAGAAGCATGTTGGAAATCCGCTCACATGGTAGAATGAAAAACGAAAGACAATGGGGATAGCCTGGGTGGGTTGTATATACAGTAGGGTTTGGAAGCCTATCGCCTACATACCCACCCAATCCCCCTAGTGGGAAAGTTCTCATTCCCCAATCCCCTACTTGCCCACAGTTTGGAGAGTGGACACTAGGGATTTCCTGTTCACACAGAACATGTGCGACAATGCCACCTTGGCTACTTAGCATAGGTGCACTCCCCTCTTTACCTGGCCCTCTCAGGCTGGAAGGGGGAACTCAGGATGTGAGCTAGCACAAATGGTCAACAGGATTTCCTATTTAGCATCCATCTGGCCAATTCACACCCACCACACTCTGGGTCTTTTGATATGCAACTTCCAGAGAGACTTACAGGCGTGGGCCCAGCATGTTACCTTTGAAGCTTGCATAGGCAAGTGACCCAGCTCATAGGTGTCAAAACATTTGGTTCTTGTGTGCATTTTAATGACAGGAGAAAAAAAACCTCATCCTGCTAGTCCCTGTTTAAAACCTGTAGCAAAAATACACTTTATTGAAAATACATGTTCCCCTTACCTAACACTTATATTTTTCATGTGTGTGTGCTTGGTGTGAACTATACTGCAAGCTCATACAATCCTGTCAAATGGGGACAACAAAGGACAGAAGGAAAAATAAGACATGTGCAGTGCATGAAAAATGAACCCCTTCATCCCCAATACGAAATAGGGGTAACCAGCCGAGCACACTGCCTTTATTAATTAGCTGATTACCCCCATTTTCGCCACAGTGATCCCCTGTGTTGACTGGGTGATCGGTTAGGTGGGTCCTGCCCAGCTTATCCATACACAGAACATGGAACTTCCCTGCCATCACTCGCTTCTTCTCCCACTGCTGAGCTGGGGACCGATCCCCACCTGCTCCACTGAGCCTCCCTGTCTGGCTTCTCCCTAGACATACGGCAGAGCTTGGCTCTCCGGATCTCCCAGCGGCCGGCTACAAAGAGCCAACGCCGCTGGCCCAATCATAGCCACGCGCTGAAAAGGTTCACCAATCCCCAGGAGCAGTCCCAGGGGAGCCTTCGCACAGTCACCCGGCTTGCCTACTTGCTGGCAGACATCACAGGTGTGGCTGCCACCATGGGAGCATCCTCTTCTGCATAAGAACAAATGAAGCGCCCCAAGTCGTTGTCCAGCAAGACATCTGTGTCCAAGCCTGGCAACACTCCAACATCCTGGACTCCTCTACCGGCGCCCCAGTCGACGAACACCCAGGCAACTTTAGGGACTTGGAGGCTCCATCCAGCATCTTCACCTGCATCCCCGACCCTGGGAGGAGGTGCTCTGGGCTGACCATATCAGGTTGCACCAGAGTGCCGGTGTCCATCAGGCTGGCCGTCTGCTGATTGCCTATGATCACCAGGCGCAAATATCTCTGGCGGGCATCGTTGTCCTCCTGACCGATGGCTGTGATGCGATGTCCCTCTAGATCCACTTCCATGCCGCCGACTGCTACTGCTGGAACTGCTGGCTGGGTCCGCTGCTGTACCTGCTGTACGGCTTCCCTCTGCTCCACTGTTAGGATCAACCTCACGCAGACGATCGGCCTCTCTGCTTTGGAGCGTTGCCCCAGATTGAAGTTACAGAATCGGGGAAAGATGGGGCAGTCTACCCCGCTGAAGGTCTGGCCAATTACATTGTTAACACCGGCGCTCGTGGGCACACTCCGCAGGCTTAACTGCAGCACCTCTGGCACTTGACTTGTTCCACCCTGGCTTGATAGCCTGGGGGGGTCAGCTACCTTGGGTGCTTCGGTCACTGACACTGGAGCAGGGGTCAGAACCTGATGCTGTAATGTGGCGGTCACGGTAGACCAGAACTTTTAACACCAAAATACCCGGAATTGTGATTTATTTACAGAGTGAACATACATAGCTTAGTTTACAAAAAACAACAAAAATACACTTACTGGGACGGGGTAAAACTAAATCTTCTATCCCCGGAACGAAATCTTTAGAAATAGAGTCTCTAGACACAATTTCCCAGGAGCGGGAGTTTTGCGCAAACAGAGCCGAAAACATTCTTTGGATAGTGGCGCTTCTCGAAACCACTGTTTCTCCTCCGCAGCTGTGATTTGGGTTACGATGTTGCAAAGTTTAAAATCCATCTTAGATTACTCTGGCTCCCGATCGGCTGCAGGGATTCTTATGCAGTAAAAATCCCTATCTGTACCCTCTGCAGCCAATCTCATTTGTGGGAATAATATTCCCACCTATCCCTGAGTTGCCCATACTTAGCGAACTAAGAAGCCTTGTGCCAGGTTTTGCCAAGGGCATGCGCAAACCTCGCACTGTTGCCGCTTAGCATACCAGACCCCTTACCTGGCGACATTTTGTCTGAGCTGGCCGGACATCTGGCCCATTTGCCCGGACATTTACTAAGATGGGGATACTTGCATTTCCCCTCCCCACTTCACACTTTAGTCGGCTAAATCTTTTCAACTACAGACTTTTTCAGACCCGGTGGAACCAAGCCAACGGGGGTTTTTTAGAAGTCCGAGTAACATATGCATTGCTCACCTTGCAGGGACTTCCTGCTATACACTCCTAAAGTACAGTAATTACAACTTAATTGTTTACCTCTGTTCTGGCTGTCTGAATGAAAATCCCCTATATAACTTTATAAAATATGCGTTATAAACTTTTTCATGCACAGCAGCTTAGCATTTTCCCCAGATACCAGTTGTGACCAACTCAGGGGGTTATAGTCTGTGATTACCGTGAATGGGCGACCGTACAGATAGGGCTGCAGCTTGCGAAGTGCCCATACGGTCGCCAAACACTCCTTTTCAATAGTGGCTTAAGCTACTTCCCTGGGCAACAGTTTGTGGCTCAGGTACACCACAGGATTCTATCCTCCCTCCTCCCCCACTTGGCTGAGCACAGCACCGATAACAAAGTCAGAGGCATCAGTCTGCACCAAGAACTTTTTACAGTAGTCTGGTGCAGCTAAAATAGGGGTACTGGCCAATGCGGTCTTTAATGCCTGGAATACACTTTCACAGGCGGGAGACCAGACAACCAGAACTGTGTCACTTCTGTGTCAAATCTGTCATGGATTTGGCCACTGCACTGTACTGCACTGCAGGACAAACGTCCTTTAATAGTGTAACGCTTGCACTACCCACAAACAAGACAAGACCCCGGTACTGAGGTGGAAAGGTATGAAACCATTCACCGACAGCAGCGGAGGCGTGCCTGGAATGCGGATTGTCTGGGTAGGAGAGAGTGGGTTAGTCCGTATACTCGCCGGGGTCTTGGGTTATAGTTACAGTGTTGTCGAAGTCCGTTAAGCCGTGGTCTGGGATTGGAGAGTTGAGAATCGTCGAAGTCCGTGTAGCCGTGGTCTTGGGTTAGAGAGGTAAACGTAGTCGAGGGTAAGCCGAGCTCGATATCCAGAGGGGTTTCACTAACAAGCCGGGTCGGTACACGAGGAGACAAACTGCAAGACAAGACTGGAACAAGAGCTAGGCACAACAGAACTGTGAGGCACACAAGGCTACAAGTGATTATACTGAGCAATGCTAGAGAATACGAGCAAGGCATAAGAAGGGAGAAGCAACCAATAGGACATGGGGCGGAGTGGAGGTGCGACCCCAGCGGAAGCCGTGATAGGCACAGGAGACAAGTGGCAATCAGGTTACTTGCCGCGCAGCTGGGGAGTGGTGCACGTCGTCACATGAGCACGCCGCTAATACGTGATGCGCAGTGCATCGGGGGGGGGCGTAGCCAAGCTCCGAGGCAACTCTAGAAGAGCTGCGCGTGCGCACTCTGTAAACAGAGTGGGGGTGCGCACACGCGCTGGTGCCAAGACGGAGGGCTGAGTAGCAGTAGGTAAGGAGGGAACACGTCGCAAAGGACGTGTTCCCAGATTCTGTACAAATAGCCAGCGGTGCCTAGGGAAGCCATAACCTGCTTCTTAGTCTTGGGGACGGGCCACTGCACTATTGCCTCAACCTTAGCTGGTTCAGGCTTCAGATATCCTCCATCCACCCACCCTGTGCCCTAGGTACAACACCTCAGCTATTCCCACTAAGCACTTAGTGGGTTTCAAAGTAAGCCCTGCTTTCCTAATTCTGGCTAGCACCGCTGCTAAATGTACTAGATGTGATTCCCATGAATTACTAAAGACAGCAATATCATCCAGGTATGCCCTTGCATAACTCTGCATCCCTTCTAACAACCTATTGACCAGGCGTTGGAAGGTAGCCTGGGCATACTTCATCCCGAATAGCATCACTAAGAACTCATAGAGGCCACTTGGAGTGATGAAAGCTGACTTCTTCCTAGCCTCCTGGGTCAGGGGAATCTGCCAGTACGTAAATCCATGGTCGTCAGATACTTTGCCCCCGTGAGTTCATTTAGTAACTCATCCATGCGGGGCATGGGATAAGCATCTGAAACCGTCCCTGCGTTGAGCTGCCGGTAGTCCACACAGAAGCGGGTGGTCCCATCCTTCTTATGTACGAGGACTACCGAACAAGCACAAGGGCTCTGAGATGGTACAATTACCCCTAGGGCCAGCATCTCTTCTACCTCCCTCTCTATACTGCCCTATACCCGGTATGCATGCTTTTGCAGAGGACGCAGATCTCCTGTGAGCACAGGATGATCTGTAATATGCGTTCTGCCCGACTTGTCTGAGAACAAAACCCTATACTGCTCTAACATATT
The DNA here is from genome assembly GCF_040206685.1 of Ascaphus truei. Lineage (NCBI taxonomy): Eukaryota > Metazoa > Chordata > Amphibia > Anura > Ascaphidae > Ascaphus > Ascaphus truei. The sequence continues at coordinate 11,979,952 of NC_134502.1, forward strand.
CCTAGTCTCTGCTCTCTGCTGCTATAACGCAGTGCTGCACGCAGACCAGACCCGTCCCTTGTACTGAGGTCGGTCATAAGATACACGCACCCGCAGCAGAAAGGAGCGTGTCCGGAGTGCGGTATTTGCGTGGCCAAGCCAGGAGACTATAACGATAGTACTTGCCAGATCCGGAGAGTAGAAATGCCTTAGTGGTTGCCATAGCCGAGTTCAGGGAGCAGAGAGGTCCGGGTGGTCGAGGTGCAAGCCGAGTTCGGGGGACCAGAGATGCAGCGTAGTCAGGATGAAGCCGGGGTCGAGAGCCAGAGAGGGTAGTCAGACAAGCCAGAACCTGAGAAGCACTGTAACAGAGAGAGGGGTAAAGCACACATCTAACAGAGCTGAGACTATGCAGAGCGATGTGCAACAGGGAGAATAGGGATTATAAAGGTGGGCTGACCAATGGAAGGTGGAGGCAGGCCTGGTGGAGTGTGTGGCGCAGCACTGGATAGGTTGTGCTAATGAGGATATGTTGAGAACAGCTGAGAGGAAGGGGAATGCGACCGTGAGCCGCGCGAGTGCCGGAGGCGTGGTCTAAGTCCCAGAGGGGTGAATAAATTATGACTGTCTGGCGCGCGCTCTGTAAGGCTGGAGAGCGTGTGTGCAGGTCTAATGGCGGCCACATGTTTACCCGCTGTGTGCGGAGCAGCAGCCGCACGGCAGGGGTACCGACGGAGGGGGGCCGGAGCGGAGACAACGGGGACCGCAGGTGGTAAGGGGAGGGTCACGCTGTGACTGCCGTGACCCCCGATTCCTCACAGCTGCCTACTAAACTGGGAGCCTATCTCTACCTGCTCCACTGTACCCACCTGCCTCGTCTCCCCTAGGGGGTCCAGCAGAGCATTGCTTGCTGGGTCCCCCATCGGTGGGCTACAGATAGCCAGCACTGATGCCTCAGGCCTCGTTCAGGGTGCAGGCTTCGGAGGGAGGGAGTGCTGCCGTGGGACACAAAGTATTTAAATTGAATACTGGTTGTCAGGGTAGCAGCTGCCCTGTCTCCGAAGCCCGGAGTTGACGCTGGCTACAGTTTCAATAAACAAAAAAATAGTTTTTTGAAGCTGCAGCAGCGTCACTGGGACCTCGGCAGCCAATGAAATCATTCTTGAGAATGATTTCAAGACTGCAGCCTCGATCCCTATCCTCACGTCTGTAGCCCCGCCCCCTCCTCAACTCCTGAAAAAGTCTGCTGGGGATGAACACACATCGCCCAGCAGACTGCCGCCCTCCCTCCCGAACGCCCGCCCTCCAACTCCTGTCTCTGGCACCATGAACGAGGCCTCACTCGGTGCAAAGTACCCCTTGAGCATGTTAATATGATATGTCCTAGTTCTACCTGCCTCTCCATCTAACAGTACAACATAGTTGCACTCATTCATCTTTCTGAGAACCTTGTACGGTCCAGACCATGTAGCCATTAATTTGTTCCCCGAGTGGGCTTTAGAACAAGTACTTGCTGTCCTGGGATGAATGATCTACTACGGGCATTCTGATGATACCAAGTCTTCTGCTTGGTTTGAGCATCCCTAAGGTTGTCCTGCCCCAACTCCATGAGCATCTCTAACCGATCTCTGAGATTTACCACGTACAGAAGCATCAGTATTGGTAGCCTCCCCTTCCCACCCCTAACGGAATAGGTCGAGAGGTCCCCGTACCCTGCGCCCATTTAGCAGCTCGAAGGGAGAAAAGCTTGTAGATTCTTGCGGTACCTCTCGGTATGCAAACAGCAAGTGCTGCAGGTGAATCTCCCAGTCTTTCCCCTCCGCCTCTATAAACGCACAGAGCATCTGCTTCAGGGTACCATTGAACCCCTGACATAGTCCGTTGGTTTGGGGGTGATAAGGGGTCGTGCGCTGGTGCTTCACCCTGCACGCATCCCAGAGACACTGTAACAATTCACTCATGAATTGTGACCCTTGATCAGTTACAGTAGGGTCTCGCTAGGGAAACCTACCCTAGTAAAAATCCCTAACTATGCCTTAGCTGCTGCCTTTGCATCAATGGTGGCAAGCGCTACAGCCTCAGGATACTGAGTGGCAAAATCCACCACCGTGAGGAAGTAGCGCTTCCCCGACCAGCTAGGGACCGGGCGACCGGCTGTGCAGCTGGAGAACGTTGCCCCTGATGGGGTCCACCAGACTTGGCACGGTTTGGACAGTCAGGTCTGATGTGACCCACTTTGTTGCAGAGATAGCATCTCCTCTCGTGCTTAAACTCTGCAGCTTTTGAAACTAGTTCTCTGCTGTAGACTTGTGTACCCACTGAGGAGTCTGCTTGGCTCCCTTGGCTGGCATAGCCAGTTTCTTGAAATCAAGACTGACTCAGAAATGAAAGTCCTGCAAGAGTTTCAGAGCTGAGCTTAGTGATCCCACCACTCTGCCACGACAAAAAAGCATGTCACGGGAGACCAGAACTTTTAACACATAAAACACCAGGATCACTATCACCAAACAGGACATATAAATTGAATAAACTAAAGTTTATTCTGGCAAACCAGCAAACACAGTCACAGTGAAACACTCAGCAACTGGGGGCCTGTGGGGCAAGAAACTAGCACCTATGAGACTCAGACCCGGCAACTGTTTCCCTGGCCAGCCCCATACCTCCCACTGCGTCTCTGAGGAACAAAGGGTCTGCCCTGCTGAGAGCCCATCCCCGAACCTGATAATCAGCTCTTCTCCGCTAATCATTGTCTTGGTAACCAGCCGGTCCCAACCTTTGTGACGACCTGGCATTTGTCTGTATGCAGCCCAGCCAAGTGAATTACTGGGTCTGCACACAGAGAAATTCTAACAACACAAATTACATACTGAGTTGCTAAACTGTATGAGGAAATACATTTACATTTTATTTTACGTTCCCCAATTCATACAGTTTTCCCCCTTCCAGACATCACACGGTGATTAGCTCTTTTCTGGAAGGGGTTACACCAAACATTACATATACCGGCCAACATGAGCCTCACAGAGGCGGCCATTACACACAGGCTTCATCTTTATTATGTGAGGCTAGCTACCCCTACCGCCACACAAGTAATATATAGATGAGCGATGATAGATATGTATATGCAGGAGAGAGGTGATGGCTGTGTATAGGCAAGGGAGAGATGATAGCTGTGTATATACAGGTTAGATATGATAGCTCTTTATATTGCAGGTGAAAATATCTCTATATTCTAGCGGGAGATAATAGCCCTGTATATAAATTGCATGTATGATAGCTGTGTATATACAGGGCAGAGATGAGAGCTGTGTATATACAGGGTAGAGGTCACTCTCTCCCTCTCCCCTTTCTATCTCCCTCTCCTTTTTCCCTTTCTCTCCCTCTCTCTCATTCTGCCCCTTTCTCTCCACTTCACACTCCCTAACTCAGACCCTGGTTCACATGCTCAGTGAGCTCACTCTTCCCCCTCCCTCATTCAGACTCTAGTTCACATGCTCAATGAGATCACTCACTACCTCTCCCTCACTCAGACCCTGGTTCACATGCTCAGTGAGATCACTCACTCAGCCGGAGCTGCTCAGAAGATTTTTCAGTATCTGGACCGTGAGCCGCTGGTCTCCACTTCGGGGTCTTATCGTCCGGACAAGTTAAAGGGTCACTTTGAGTTCCAGAGCGTCACATTCTCATACCCCTCCCGCCCGGACACCTGCGCCTTGCAGGTAAACATGTGACTATAACACAGCACGTATGTATATCACGTTATAATAGTCTAGAATAGTCTCTCTGTCCCTCTGTGAGAGAGCACCTCTTCCCCTCACCTGTTCCCCATTTCTATATCTCTCCCCCTTCCACCTCTCCACCTTTCTCTCACCCTCTCTCTCAGCCCCTCTCTATTCCTCTTTTCTTTCTGACTCCATCCCTTTCTCCCCTTCTGTGTGCGTCTGTCTTTCACCCTCGCTCTTCTACTCCCCTCTCTCCTTTCTTCCTCTCTCTTTATCTCTCTCCTTCCCTGTCTTCCCTTTCACCCTCTCTCATGTTTCCTATTTCTCTTCCCCCTTTCTCACACTCTCTCTCCTCCCTCTCTTCTTCCTTTTTCACACTCTCCTTCCCTCTCTTCTCCCCTTTCTTTTCCCCACTCTCCTCCCCTCTCTTCCCCCTTTCTCACACTCTCCTCCCCTCTTCCCCCTTTTTCACACTCCCATCCCCTCTCTCTCCCTCAGGACGTCTCATTTTCCCTCCCCCCTGGCAGTGTCACTGCTCTCGTGGGCCGCTCTGGGGGTGGTAAGACCACCTGTGTGTGTCTGCTGGAGAGATTCTACGATCCCCAGAGAGGGGAGATCTTGCTGGATGGGAGACCCCTGCGGGAGTATGAGCATCAGTACCTGCACAGCAAGGTACCCGAGCAATAGGGGAGGGGGTAACAGAGCGATGCTCTGCAGGGTCGCTGGCAGGGGAGGAGTTAATGGAGTGAGGCTCTGCAGTGTGTCTAATGGGAGGGGTTAATGGAGTGACGCTCTGCTACGTCTCTGGGAGGGGTTTAAGGTAGCATCGCTCTACAACGTCTCTGGCAAGTGAGGGGGTTAATTGAGCGATGCTCTGCAGAATGTCTGGCAGGGAGTAGTAACAGAGCAATGCTCCGCAGGGTCTCTGGCAGGGTAGGGGTTAATGGAGTGACGCTGTGCAGGGTGTCTGGTAGGGGAGGGGTTAATGGAGTGACGCTCTGCAACATCTCTTGCAGGGGAGGGATTTATGGAGTGATGCTCTGCAGGTTGTCTGGCAGGGGAGGGGTCAATGGAGCGGCACTCTGCAACATCTCTGGTAGGGGTGGTGTTAATGAAACATGCTCTGCAGGGTCTCTGACAAGGCGGGGGGTAATGGGGTGATACTCTGCAGGGTCTCTGGCAGTGGAGGGGTTAATAGAGCGACACTCTGCAAAGTCTCTGGCAGGGGACGGGTTAATGTTGCGATGCTCTGCAGGGTCTCTGTCTCTCCCCCAGGTGGCGCTGGTGGCCCAGGAGCCCATCCTGTTTGCCGGGTCAGTGAGAGATAATATCGGCTACGGACTCCAGGACCCCCCCGAGGAGCAGCTGAGAGCCGCTGCGAGAGAGGCGAATGCAGAGGGCTTTATACAGGGGATGGAGAGGGGGTATTATACAGGTGAGAAATGGGGGGGCAGGTATTATATGGGTGAGGGAGAAGGTGTGAGGTATTATACAGGTGAGAGGGGGTGGAGTATTATACAGGTGAGGGAGAGGGGGTGGGGTATTATACAGGTGAGAGAGGGGGGAGGAAGGTTATTGTTCTGGGTGGAGAGAGAGGAGAGCAGAAGGGGCTATTATACAGGGGAAAGGGACGGTCAGTGGGGGTATTATGTAGGTGAAAGACCAGAAGGGGTATTATATTAGGTAAAAGAGAGGGTCAGGGGAGGGTATTAATAAAGGGGAGAGATGGGAGTTGGGTATTTTACAGGGCAGGGAGAAAGAGAAGAGCAGAAGGGATTATTACACAGGTGAAAGGGAAGGTCGAAGGGGTATTGTACAGGTGAGAGTGTGGATTAGAAGAGGGTATTATATAGGGGAGAGAGGAGAGCAGAAGGGGAATTATGCAGGTGAGGGAGGGTGTATTATACAGGTGAGGGAAGGATGGGGTATTATCCAGATGAGCAAGATGGAAGAACAGAAAGGGGCGAGAGGATTGGAGAGGAGGGGTGTATCATGCAGGTGAGAGGTAGAGAGACAGGTTCTAGCATGCATTTGACTCAGAAGAAAAAACGAATGGCGCACAGCCAGGGAGCCAGGTGTGGAGTAAAAAACTTTTCTTTAAGAAAAGTTTTTTACTCCACACCTGGCTCCCTGGCTGTGCGCCATTCGTTTTTTCTTCTGGCTGTACCTGGATTCTGGATCCTTCGTGGCTGGCACGCCAGCAATCACCCCTGGAGATGACGTGAGTGGGCTTCATTGGTTTAGACTCTTATAGTTAAGTATTGACTGCTGTCATTGTGTCACTTACAAGTCTATATTTACCAACCCACTCCCACTGGTATCTCCAGGGTTAATGTTTCATTGTTAATTGAATTGGATGGAATTATCTTGGGTTTGAGCACCCTAACCCTTTCACCTATCTGCATTTGACTCAGAGACTGAGGGGGAGGATGATGGAGACAGAATGGGGATGTTTTTGATGGCTCTGTCCCTCAGGATTGGGGGATCTCACGTCTCCGTCTTTCAGGATTGGGGGTCTCTCTCGTCTGTCCATCAGGATTTGGGGCGTCTTTCACAGGTCTCTTTTCCTCAGGTTTGGGGAGTCTCTCACGTCTGTCCCTCGGGATTGGGGAGTCTCATGTCTCTGTCCCTCAGGATTGGGGGGGTCTCTCACATGTCACTGTCCCTCAGGATTGGAGGTCTCTCACATGTATGTCCCTCAGGATTGGGTGGTCACTCACATGTCTCTGTTCCTCCAGATGTGGGGGAGAGCGGGGCACAGCTGGGTGCAGGACAGAAGCGGCGTGTGGCTCTTGCACGCGCTCTCGCACGGAGACCGCAGCTACTGATCCTGGATGAGTTGTCCAGCTGTCTGGATGCAGAAACAGAGCATGAGGTACCAGCACTCTCTGACGCTCTGTCTGGCTCTCTGACTCTCTTGACTGGTCTGTCCCTCCACCTCTCACACTCTCCCTCTCTCACACACCCTCTCTCTCTCTCTCTCTCTTAGATCCAGCAGTCTCTGCAGAGTATCGCTGGTCTCTCTTTGCTGATCATCGCTCACCAGCTCCGCACCATACAGAATGCCGATCAGATACTAGTCCTAGAGGGCGGGTGCCTTGCAGAGTGCGGAACACATGAGGAGCTCATACAGAAGCAAGGAATGTATCACAGGCTCCTGACAGAGACATCCTGCCCAACGGGGAGTGAGAGAGAGACATGGGGATAGAGCGAGTGGTGAGGGGGGGAGGGGGCAGGATCAGTAAGAGGTCAGACACGGTGTTAGGCTTTAAGTAAAGTTGTTTTATTGGTCCACAATATCACTAAAGAATGGGTACCCTGTCCCTTTTTGTTTTTGCCTTAAACATAAAATAAACGAGGAGGCGGGGCGACGGTGAATGGCAGCTTAGTGGCAGAGCTCCAGTCCCACCGGCGTCTATAAATCAATTTAAAGCAACAACAGCGGGTGTTTACTACCCATTCTCCCACAAAAGTACAGCTAAACTTAACAAGCTTAGTTAACGATTCGGGTGATAAATTCCAAAAGGTCTGGTCACCATGGCTGGCCCAGACTGATATCCAGGGGGTGAACGATGCCACAATCTGGCTTTGATTGAAGTAAGTGAGTTCTCCTTTGATGGGTGATTGGGAGCCAGTTAAGACGGGCTGACGATAGGGAAGGCCCTCCCCCCCTCCCTGGTGCGACCTCTGCGAGGTTGCTATGTGCTAAGGGCTAGTAGCCGAGGAGCACAGCTCCAGAATACAAGACAAAGGTGGTTACTCTTCGCCGGTCCTCTCCCCCCCCCCCACCTTCCCCCCCCTCTTTCCATTGTTGTCCTTGGTTTGTGGCTGTCTTGTCCTGTTGTCTCCCCATCATGTGTCCGTTTTGTGTGGTATGTCTCAGACAGTTCTGTGTATACTATGGACAGTTATCAACATTACGTGTTCCCATGTTTGTATGCACAAAAAACTAATAAAGACAGCCCCCTCTGTCACGTGGGGAAGGGGGAAGAGAGATGAGGGAGGGGGGAAGAGAGATGAGAGGAGATGAGGGATGAGGGGGGGGAAAGAGAGATGAGGGGGAGGGGAAAGAGAGATGAGGGGGGGGGGGAAGAGAGATGAGGGGGGAAGAGAGATGAGGGGGGGAAGAGAGATGAGGGGGGGAAGAGAGATGAGGGGGGGAAGAGAGATATGGGGGGGGAAGTGAGATGGGGGGAGAGAGAGATGAGGGGGGAGGGAAGGGAGATATGGGGAGGGGGAAAGAGATATGAGAGGGGTTAGAGAGATGAGGAGGGGTTAGGTACTTAAGGGTTCACTTACAGGTCAAACATAATCCTCTTTGCTTATGTTCTATGTTCATTCTGTTTAGTTCGTTCGGACTGTTTAATATAGTTAGGTTAAACTGTTACTATCGTTAATATTGTTGTCATCGGAAGACGCTCTTAGACAAAAGGGGACCGTTTACCATTGTTGACCTTATATAGCTCTCGTCCTGTGTCCTGTGACAAGCTGTTCAGTTCACCCGCTGTTGCGATTGCATACGGAACGGCGCCGGTGGGAATACCCGTGTCGACGCGCAGGTGTTCCTCGCTTCGGTCCCTAAAATCAAGGGATCGCAGACAAGACCCAGGGAGGGCAGGTCCCAGCGGAAAGAGATGCTGGAACAGTGGCCCACTCCCTCGGGCGAAAGAACCGCACTCGGGGGCCCCCGAGTCGGGCTCTTGTTTTTCCACGTTGTTTGTGATTATATACATGTTTTGTTTTATATGTTTAATATGAGTTTTTTTCCTTGTGTATTCTCCTTTGTAATGTCCTCCCCCCCGACCCTGCCTGCCCCCCCTCCCTCCCTCCTCCTTCCCCACACAGAGGGATCTACCAACTCAGGTGCGACAGAAAGGTCCCCATTCAGGGACATATCTTAAACAGGGTAATAATCAACTCGAAGGACGATGACTCTGGTGAGTGGACGAACATTATGCTGCTACTGTATACACACACTAGATGATGGCGCTGACACTAATCTCCCATAATGTCAAGAGCCTTAATCACCCCACCAAAAGAAAGATCGCTTTCTCAGATTATAAAAGAAAACAGGCAGACATATTATTGTTACAAGAGACGCATTTTAGCAGGACTGATACCCCTAAACTCCTAGACAGAGAGTTCTCTCAGGTCCATCTGTCCTCAGCTTCTGTCAAAAAACGAGGGGTGGCTATACTGTTTCGAAACCAGACACCATTTATTCTACAGTCAACTAAACGGGATACAGAGGGCCGATATATAATTGTTACAGGCACAACACGAGGTAAACCGATCACTCTGGCCTCTGTGTGTGCCCCCTGCGAGCAGGACGCATCCTTCTTCGATCGCTTCTTTAAGATTTTAAACCTCACGGCTGAGGGGAGTGTCCTGCTCGCGGGAGACATCAATATGGTCATGCATCCTCACATGGAAAGATCAGGTGGGACAGGGGCCGATAACAAAAAAGCTGGGATAGCGCTTCGTAGAGGCCTCAAAGCAAATCAATTAACTGATATCTGGAGAGAGTTGAACCCGACAGATAGAGACTATACATTCTACTCCCACCCACACGGTACATACAGCAGAATCGATTACTTTTTTTGTATCATGTCAACTGGTTCCGATGGTCTCCCGGGCCGGGATCCATGATATTTCGTGGTCAGACCACGCACCGATAGAGCTCAGGTGCAACAATATTCAGGCTATTAGACATGGAACGAACTGGAAACTAAATGAATCAAGCCTAAAAATCCCTTCAGTGTGTGTGGAAATTGGAAATGAAATAAAACTATTTTTCCAAATTAACTTGGGTTCCGTCAGTTCCCACTTAGTCTTATGGGAGGCTCATAAAGCAACGTTACGTGGCACACTAATTAATATCACGGCCAAAAGAAAAAGAGAGAGATACTAAAATTATCAGGCTCTAATCTAAATTACATTCCCTCTCTTTAAAACACAAGAGCAGACCACATCCTCAATCCTTACAGGATATAAAAAACACCAAAATTGAATTAAATCTCTTATTGACTTCTAGAGCGGAGCACTCACTGAGTTGGTCTAAGAGGAAATTTAACGAAAAGGCAAACAGACCGGACACAATGCTGGCACGTATGCTGCGAGATAGGCAGTCTAAATATACCATAGCAGCCATACGCTTAAAATCCGGGACCACCACAACCAATCCGATGAAAATAGTGGAGGAATTTGGTTCTTTTTATGAATCCCTATACAATGGGGAAAAGGTGGCCCATAATCCCAAATCGAGCGGAGCTCTGCGAGATTTCCTAGCCAGCTCGAATCTAGTGAGATTGACAGACTCAGACAGAGCAGCCTTATGTGCAGACTTCACCATTGAGGAGCTCTCACAGGCTTTTCGGGGTTATATTACAAAAAAATTGTCAAATTACTCGCCCCGAGGTTGCTCCAAGTGTTTAACGCAATTTTAGCGGGAGCTCCTATCCCCAAGACAATGTTGCAGGCATCTATTTCCCTAATTCATAAGCCTGGTAAGGATCCGCTGGACTGCAAGAGTTACAGGCCAATCTCATTAATCAATACAGATATCAAATTATACGCTAAATTACTGGCCAATAGACGGTCATATCCTACCCAGACATACACCCAGATCAAGTCGGATTTATTAAAGGGAGGCAGGCAGCGGATAATACCCGACGATTTATTGATCTGACAGAATTGGCTAATAAAACAAACACTCAAAGTATGTTGTTAAGTCTGGGTGCAGAAAAAGCTTTCGATAGGATAGACTGGCCTTATCTGAAGGAGACGCTTGCGGCATTCGGCTTTGGAGATCAGATGAGTGAGGCAATTCTCGTGCTTTACTCAGGCCCTACCGCCAGGGTCATACACCAGGGCTACCCCTCTATGCCATTTCAAATAAAGAGCGGCACAAGACAGGGCTGCCCACTTTCCCCCCTTTTATTCGCCCTTTGTATCGAACCACTGGCGGCACAAATCAGAGGCAACCCAGACATCTCAGGGTTAAACGCGTATTCACAATCTCATAAAGAGGCCCTGTACGCAGATGACATCCTCTTGATCATTACAAAACCTCTCACCTCCCTCCCAAATCTATTCGACCTATTGGACAGATTTTCACGGCTCTCAGGGTTCAAAATAAACCAGTCTAAATCTGAGGCTCTTAGCATCAACCTCCCTAGACATACTGAGAAACTTTTACAACTGAACTTCAAATTTAATTGGCAAAAAAAATACATTAAATATCTGGGAGTCCATATTACTAAAGATACCACAGGCATCTATAAAGCGAATTATCCTAATTTGATTCGGACTCTAAAATCTGATTTATATAGATGGACCTCTCAGAGAACTTCCTGGATCGGTAGGATACATAGCGTTAAAATGAATTTACTCCCCCGTATCCTCTACCTTTTCCAAACACTGCCCGTACCACTCAAAACGAAGGAAATACTCTCACTTCAATTTGAGATATCTAATTTTATATGGGGGGGGGAAAAACCGAGAGTTAATAAACTGAATATGAAAAGACCTGTCCTGGCAGGCGGGTTAGCATTGCCCTGTCTGTTATCATACTACAAAGCGGCACAATTAAGCCAAATTGTTCAATGGCAATCCAACCCAAATTTGAAACGCTGGGTGGAGCTTGAAAGCGCTGCATGTTCCCCATTGGAACTCCGCAGCCTGATTTGGTTGCCCAAAACAGCACAAAAATTCACTGCCACACCGCTCTCCTCAATGACCAACTCGCTATCGATCTGGGAGGCAAATAAGCTGAGACATTCCCTCACGACAAGACATTCCATGATGACCCCCTTGTGGAATAATTCTATGTTTGCTCCGGGCCTGATAGGTAGTAATATTTCAATCTGGAAACAGAAAGGTTATAAACGTGTTCGAGACCTGGAGGGTTATAATAGGAAGATCAAAACATTCGATCATATTAGACTTGAAAAATATATGCCTCATTCAGAATTCTTTAGATATCTCCAGGTCAGAGTGTTTTACAATAAATTCGCCCCATATCCCCCATTGACATCTTTCGAAAAGCTCTGTCTGGCAGAAACAGACACAACGGGACTCATCTCACAATTATATAGAGAAGTAATCGGTTCCGCTGCTCGGGAGCCACAAGTACCCTCCTTCCGATCCCAATGGGAGGCTGATTTAGGTGAGATTCTTGAGGAGGAGGAGTGGAATGCTAGTTATCTAGCAACAGCAAAGAGCTCTATTTGCTCCACTCTCAAAGAGAACGCATATAAAGTCCTCATGAGATGGTATCTCACCCCGCTGAAATTATCTCGGTTTGTGCAGGGTTCCTCCCCGCTGTGCCCAAGACAGTGTGGAGGAACAGCAGACCTGTTACATATGCTGTAGTCTTGCCCGCGGATCTCCCCACTATGGGAAACCATTAGAAATTGGATTCAGAGGATTTTTGACCTCGAAATTCCACCTGACCCGTGGCTGTTCCTTTTGAACAGACCATTAACGGGCCTTACCAAAGCAAATAATAAACTAATCGCACATTTTGCAATAGCCACGCGGTGCGAGATTGCAGCATTATGGAAACGCCCTGACATTCCAAATATCCCAAAGATTCGGAACCGAATGTGGTTTATATGCCAGATGGAGAAGTTAACCAGTTTAGTTAACGACACTGGCACCAATATCCTAAAAGTCTGGACGCCTTGGCTGGCCCAGACAGATATCCCAGGGGTTGAGAAAGAATCAATTTGGCTTTGATAGAAACGAATGCGTTCTCCTTGGGAGGGGCTAACCCTACCCAACTTAGGGGGGCAGAACGCGAACCAGTAGCACCCCAGAGTCGTCCAATCAATACTAAACGGGGCTTGCCGCCCATAAGCGTAGCTCCAGTCCCGACCGTAACATGGCAAAAACAAAGTGAAGCACCACGGATCTTCGTATCATCTCCCTCCCCTCTCCATCCCTCCTCTTCCCCCCCCCCTTTTTTTGTGTGTGTGTGTGTGTGTGTTGTGTCTTATAATTTATGAATACTGTTTACCAACATTGTCCCAACCCTTATTATTTACACCAGTCACAAGATTGTTCAGATAATATACTAACAGGCAGGGAGCCGCCCGACCGATTAGGGCTCGAAAAGTCGGGCGGTCCCACCTAACATGTGTTGTAAGATTAATTATCTCGCAGTCATATTACAAATGATATGCATGTTATGTTGTACTATATCTTTGAAAAACACGCAATAAAATTTAAGTTATAAAAAAAACCCATAAAATAAACACCTATTCCCTTAGGGAAAATAACTAGACTTTACTCCAGCCCTTTCTAGCGGTACAGCCAGCTAATCTGGTTATCCACCCAAAACATGTACTACACATTCAAAGTTCAAATCAAAAAGTCTATCTGTAATTGTAGCTCCAGCAGCAATCAGGAACGCCGGTTCAGGGAACGGGCTGTGTCCAGTCATGGAAATATTTATCCTGGGTTGGGATCATCCCCGGAGACCTAAACTTGGTGTTACTCCCGTCCAGATACAAACAGGGCTTTTAGAGCATCTGAATAGGTGTAACACCACAGTTACGCATCATTTAAATTATATTTCCCAATGTTCACTCACTCATCTCTCTCAGTTTGAGCTAAAAACCGACTTCAGAGTCTGGATAGGAGTAAGGCTAAGACGTACGTAACCACATTATTGGAAGATAATACAATGTTATGCTACAAAACGTGACATTAGGTCTTTTGCTGATGAGGTTTTTCAGAACTTTGTGGGTCTAACTCTTAGCAATTACTGTACGTGGCTTTTCTGTTTTTTACCCATTGAAAATCAGGTGTACATATTGTACGTATTTATGGCAGTATATGAAACTTGCACTTTGTTATAGCAGCTGAAGATTAATTATTTTATCCTTATCAGCAAGTTATAGGAAATCAGCAGTTCTTCTGCATTTCCATGTACATACAAGTCAATGCAGAAATACAACTGTTCTAATTGTAAAATGATCTTTACATACAAATGATATGTGTTAAGGGAACTCCATGGGAGGTGCTCAGTTCATAGTAAGATCCTCTATCCTGGATTCACAGAAGAACTAAAGTGCACATATTAGAGGATTTTTTAATAATAAAAGGAGAAAAAAAAATAATAATACATACATACATACATACATACGGTAATACTTAGATTAGGTTGGGTGCAGATTATTGAGTTTATTCAATGAGCTCTGTGTTATTGGCCCCAAAACTCCCATTGACTTGAATTCAATTATAATTATCTGATAAAGCCCTAAGATACAAAGTTGCCAAAACAGAAGACACAACTTCATTATTAAGCTACAATACTGTCATGTTTTACACTTTCTCCTGGGCAGGAAATGGCTTGATGCAACACTTTTGCCCACAGCTGTACTGTATCACAGCTCACTGTCCCCGGTGCCACGGTCCAAGAAGCAAAAGTCCGTGGTGCCAGAGACAGTGTCTGCCATGATCACTCCAAGCTTCCGAATGGGACCCCCAAAAGTATTAATCCTCCGGTGCCGTGATCACCGTGGTTGTGTAACCGGAGACAGTAATGTTAGCTACATCTGTACAATGTGCTATACCCTCTAGAATGAGACATTCAAGGTAACTTACTGTATTTTGTGAGGGGGAAATGGTGAACACACGTCAGCCAAGATGGGGCCGTAGTCATGCGTTGATGGCTGGGTAGCAAGGGGTAAGGGTAAGAGTTGGTTTTAAAAGTGTTCAATATATATTTATGGTTTAATAAAAGCTGTGGCCATTTTACCTCCAGCTCAGTGGTGTGTGGTTGGGTGTGACGGAAAGGGGTGTTAGTGTGGGTGTGACGGAAAGGGGCCCAGGGACCAGTATAATAAAGGTTAAGCCCGGTCCCTTGCCCCTGCCGTCATTCCCTGGGGCTCATCTGGCCACCAGACCCTAGAGATACTTGGTTTTAATGTACTATGTAACCTCTTCATACTCTGTAACTTTGACTCTTATTCCTGTTGTGTATATATAATAAAGCATAAAAATTTGTTTGGTGTAACTATAAAGCAGAGCCGGTCTCTGGACAGGCACAGCTGAGAAACCCCTTGTGCTACTGCAAGGACTGGAGAGGGAGAAGGGAAGGGGATAAAAGGAGATCAGGCCGGGGCCCAAAGACCAGAGCGATGTGGTGCCACCCCAGCCAGAGTGGCAACAGCCCAGCAGTAGATTCCTGTCGGCCAGGGGAAGCCATTGACTCTGGTAGGTGCTGCTCCCATTGGCCAGTTTGGATTTCCATCCACAGCCCTTTAACTCTCTAAATCTGCCCCCAGCCCTGATTGTCCATGGAGATGAGCCCTAGTTTCCTGATTGGTCCATGAGCAGCATCCACACTTTGATTGGATCACCATATGTAACTATGTAACCAGCCCTCCACCATCATTTCCTATGGTAGTGGGAAATGTATGTAAGGGGAGAGCTTAGCCAAGCGGGAAATGAAAAAGTGCTTTGTGCTATGGGACTGTAGCTGTGCCGGGGCAACGGAGAACAGGACTTGTAAGTGCTCTGCCGTGAATTGCACCAGAGGGGCAGTCGGGACGGTCCCTACTTTATTGGAGAGGGGAATCAAGACCTGGGTATGCGATAGCTGTGGCGGTCAGCACCTAGCCAGCTAAGATTTCCCCTGTATGCGCCGTTTTTGTGAGTATAGCTCTGATTGTGTGTTTTTGTGTTGTGCTTGCTGGCTCCCGCTGGAATTAAAATTCTTTATTGAACTGCTTTGTCCTGGCTGGTAAGTGGTATAGCAGATGTGGAAAACACAAAAATAATACTGTGCGCTACTATCTAACCTATAAAGTATATATAAATAAATAGTATATACAGTGCAGTGACTAAACCATATAGATGAGTGGAAAAGAATAAACCACAAATACCACAGTGAAGGTGTATAAAAAATAAGTAAATTATATCACAACCGTGTAACTGATACGGGCGTCTGCTGCTATAAACACGGGGCGGCTCAGCACCCCACACACTCTAGGAAATGGAAACAAAAGAAACAGCGCACAACGCCAAATAGTGAAGCAAGTATTGCAATATATTATTAATAAAAAAGGTAATAAATCTGCGTACATCATATATATGGAAAAAGTGCATTCAGTGTGTATCACACTAGTTACCACTCGGCAGCTGTTGGCAGGAGAGTCTGGTGCATACTTCTCTCAACGGGAGCCGCTACGTTGTTTCTGGGGCAGAAATCTTGCCTAGACTTCTCATCTGGCAATACGTCGCTCCCAAGGGGGTTTTCCTTTAAGCAGCCAGGCTCCGCTGCAGGTATCAGTGCTCAGTGGGACCGCTCGAGCTTCCAAACCGTCTGGAGCAGCTTGGGTAGCTCAACAGGCAGATCCTCTGCACACGGAGGTTGGACCGCAACTTGCAGGGGCACAGTCAGCGTGCCACGATGTTGCTCCGTCGCGGGGCGCTGCGTGATGACGTCACAGTCTCCGCAGCAGTAGAGGAATCGTCAGGGAGATAATAAAGTCTCTCGAAGTCTCTCAAAAGCCCAAAATAGCACACAGGAGTGATAATGGCAGGGCGAAGCCAATAGATGTATCAATAGCAGATATAAGGCAATAGATAAAAATCATCCAACGCATTTCGTAGAACTAACTACTTCTTCAGGAATAATTAGGCCATTACCTAGAGGTCTTATATACCTCACAAAGATGTCTCGACTGTGGGTCGGTATGGCGGGGGGAGTATGGGTGGGGGGATGAGAGCTCAAAGGTTACACGGTCATGCAAAACACATCATGAAACATTAAAAACAAATGTGTAATGTAACAATGTATTTTAAAACGGCATTATGTTCCAAAGCAAAAAACAAAACATTGCCTTAAAGCAGGGGTGCGCAATCTACGGGCACGTGATTTTTCGGGGGGGGGGGGGGGGCTACCTACAGTATGCTGCTCCAGCAGCCCATCCCCGGGCCCCAGGTAACCCACATGCCCCCTTACACCCCCTCCCAGGCACCTTATCCACCCCAAGGGGGGAGAGGCCTTATTTTTGTGTGTTTGCAGAGGTGGGCTTATTGTGTGTCTGTCTCTGTCATTGTGTGTGTGTGTGTGTCTCTGTCTCTGTCATTGTGTGTGTGTGTGTGTGTGTGTGTGTCTCTGTCATTGTGTGTGTGTGTGTCTGTCTCTGTCATTGTGTGTGTGTGTGTCTGTCTCTGTCATTGTGTGTGTGTGTGTGTGTCTGTCTCTGTCATTGTGTGTGTGTGTGTGTCTCTGTCATTGTCACTGTGTGTGTGTGTGTGTGTGTCAATGTCAGTGTGTGTGTGTCAGTGTGTGTGTCAGTGTGTGTGTGTCAGTGTGTGTGTCAGTGTGTGTGTGTGTGTGTGTGTGTGTGTGTGTGTGTGTGTGTGTCAATGTCACTGTGTGTGTGTGTGTGTGTGTGTGTGTGTGTGTGTGTGTGTGTGTCAATGTCACTGTGTGTGTGTGTGTGTGTGTGTGTGTGTGTGTGTGTGTGTGTCAATGTCACTGTGTGTATGTCAATGTCACTGTGTGTGTGTGTCAATGTCACTGTGTGTGTGTGTCAATGTCACTGTGTGTGTGTGTGTGTGTGTGTGTGTGTGTGTGTGTCAATGTCACTGTCTGTGTGTGTGTGTCAATGTCACTGTGTGTGTGTGTGTGTCAATGTCACTGTGTGTGTGTCTGGCACTGTCACGGTGTGTGACTGTCTGTGTGTGTGTGTCACTGTCTCTGTGTGTGTGTCACTGTCTCTGTGTGTGTGTCACTGTCCCTGTGTGTGTGTCACTGTCCCTGTGTGTGTGTGTGTCACTGTCTCTGTGTGTGTGTATCACTGTCTCTGTGTGTGTGTGTGTGTGTGTGTCACTGTCTCTGTGTGTGTGTCTGTGTCACGGTCTCTGTGTGTGTGAGTGTGTGTGTGTCACGGTCTCTGTGTGTGTGTGTGTGTGTCTGTGTGTGTGTCACGGTCTCTGTGCGTCTCACGGCCTGTGTGTGTCAAGGTCTCTGTGCGTCTCACTGTCTCTGTGCATCTCACTGTCTCCCTGTGTGTGTGTGTGTGTGTGTATCTCACTGTCTCTGTGTGTGTGTGTGTGTGTCTCTGTGTGTGTGTCACTGTCTGTGTCACGGTCACTGTGTTTGTGTGTCACTGTCTGTGTGTAGCAGCAGCCGCCTGAGGTGATTAAGGACCTGAGTATCACCAGGGCGGCGCGGGTAAGCAGCGCTCCGGGGGGGGGGGGGGGAGGGGGGAGAGAGGGTATAAGAGGAGTGGGGAATGGGGGGGAAGGGGGTATAAGAGGTTTGGGGGATAGAAGAACGAGTCTGCGGTTGGAGAGACACCTCACTACCGCCTCGCCTCCTCCTCCCCACACCGGGCAGCAGTTGTGGAGGGTACCTGCTCCGATCCGCCCCCCCCCCCCCCCCCCCCGTGCACTTACACGGCCCTCCTCCCCACACCGGGTAGCAGTTGCGGAGGAGGGCACCTGCTCTGATCCCCCCTGCTCAGATTCCCCCCCCCCCTTGCGCACTTACACGGTCCTCCTTCTCCCCACACCGAGCAGCAGTTGCGGAGGGCACCTGTTTCGATCCCCCCCGATCAGATTTCCCTCCCCCTGTGTGTCTGAGAGAGTGTGTGTGTGTGTGTGTGTGTGTCTGAGTGTGTGTGTGTGTCTGAGAGTGTGTGTGTCAGAGAGTGTGTGTGTTAGAGTGTGTGTCTGAGTGTGTGTGTGTGTGTCTGAGAGTGTGTGTGTGTGTCAGAGAGAGTGTGTCTGAGAGAGAGAGTGTGTCTGAGAGAGAGAGTGTGTCTGAGAGAGAGAGTGTGAGTCTGAGAGAGAGAGTGTGTCTGAGAGTGTGTCTGATTTCCCTCCCCCCTGCCCGATTTCTGTGTGTGTGTGTGCGCGCGTGTGCATATGCATTATGCACTATTACATGCCACTCCTATAGACAAGCTACAGCTTCATTTAACTCCATAAGGCTGAGTCCATGGTCCCTGCTGGCTCGCTGAGGCTCAGGGAAAGCGGGTGCTTTCCCTGGCCTTGCGGTTGCTTACCGCACGCGCTGTCAGCCGGCCTTCAGGGGGCGGGGCGGGCGCGTCACTGGCCGAGGGCGGGCCAGTCACGGAGCTGAACGCCCTCATTGGGCGAACCGCTCACGTGACTGGCCTGTCTCGCCGGCAAGCGGGGAATTTAAAATTCCCCTAAGACCTGCGCTTCCGCAAGCGCGCGGAAGCGCAGGTGAGCCCCTACTAAAGCCGCTCTAATTGCGGCTGTAGGGGCTCAGTGCTGAGCGGGAGCGCGCCTCAGCGCGCTTCCGCCAGCAAGCACGTAACATGGCCGAGGCCTAAGACAGCTTTCCATGCTGAAGGACACTTTAAAGCCCATTTGCTTTAATGGACTGTAAAGAGCAATTAACTAAGCCATGCTTAGTAAATATAGCCCAGTATGTGTATTTTGCTGTTTAATCACATGTAGCAACAGAGGCGTTATACACTGCTCAACAGTAATAAGTGTAATGGAATGGATTAGTACTACCCAAATTATACCAAGTGTGCAGTATGGGTGCTACCTCTGCAAAGTAAGTGCATACAGGTACTGAAAGGAAGGTCTGTGATAGAGAGCCACAGGCCAGCCAAAAGGATTGCATTATACAGTAGGTGCACACCTGGGTAATTTAATGGATACAATTAAAAGATGGCAATGATAAAATAAACAGGCGAACTGTAACACTTGTGCAGTGAACTAAAATAAAAGTTTCAAAATAAGTTTAAAAAACAGGATAGAGCATAGAGCTCTAATAGTAACATATTGTGGCTAAACTCAGACTGGCTAGTGAGTATTTGAGTAAACAATTAGCCAGTAATGTAATTACCCAAAATGCCAAATATAACAACAGGGACAAAGGTGGTGATATAATTAACCTTGATAGGCTTTAAGGCAAACACAGGACACCTATCTAAATCTATAGTTAAGTAGAGAAGGGTACAACGGTGTAACCCAGGCCTGCACAACATACGGCCCTGGGACTCCCTGTGCGGCCAGCGACTGCCCCCTCAAACCCCCTCCCCTTCTAGGGAAGGATCGTGCTCCATCTGTGTGATGCGCTTCTCTCCCCCAAGCAAAGGGCTGACGCGCTCCCCACACCCGGCGCAGGGCTGGCGCGCTCCCCCCACCTGGCACAGGGCTGACGCGCTCCCTCCACCCGGCGCAGGGCTCACGTGCTCCCCCCACCTGGCACAGGGCTGACGCGCTCCCTCCACCCGGCGCAGGGCTCACGTGCTCCCCCCACCCGGCGCAGGGCTGATGCGCTCCCCCCACCCGGCGCAGGGCTCACGGGCTCCCCCCCCAGTATGACGCTGTGACGCACATCCCCCGAGCCTGCTTTACGCGCTGACGTGCCCCCTGCTCCCCAGCACCAGAAGTTGACACGCTGCCGTGATGCGCGCCCCCCACCCCCCATTCCTCCTGGCTGAGGCCCACCGCCGCTTCTTCTGCCGCCGTCACGATCAGTAGGCATGTGGGGGGGGGGGGGGAGGGGACTGCTGAAGGGGGGGACTGCTGAAGGGTGCTGGGGGACTGCTAAAGGGTGCTGGTGGACTGCTGAAGGGTGCTAGGGTGCTAGGGGGAGAGCTGAAGGGTACTAGGGGGAGAGCTGAAGGGAGCTGGGGGGAGATAAAAGATGCTGGGGGAGATGAAGGGTGCTAGGGGGAGAGCTGAAGGGTGCTAGGGAGAGAGCTGAAGGGTGCTAGGGAGAGAGCTGAAGGGTGCTGGGGGGAGATGAAGGATGCTGGGGGAGAGCTGAAGGGTGCTAGGGGGAGAGCTGAAGTGTGCTAGGGGGAGAGCTGAAGGGTGCTGGGGGAAGATGAAGGATGCTGGGGGAGAGCTGAAGGGTGCTAGGGGGAGAGGTGAAGGGTGCTAGGGGGAGAGCTGAAGGATGCTGGGGGAGATGAAGGGTGCAAGGGGGAGAGCTGAAGAGTGCTAGGGGGAGAGCTGAAGGGTGCTGGGGGGAGATGAAGGATGCTAGGGGGAGAGCTGAAGGGTACTAGGGGGAGAGCTGAAGGGTGCTAGGGGAGAGCTGAAGGATGCTGGGGGAGAGCTGAAGGGTGCTGGGGGGAGATGAAGGGTGCTGGGGGAGAGCTGAAGGGTGCAAGGGGGAGAGCTGAAGGATGCTGGGGGAGATGAAGGATGCTGGGGGAGATGAAGGATGCTGGGGGGAGATGAAGGATGCTGGGGGAGCTGAAGGGTGCTGGGAGAGCTGAAGGGTGCAGGGGGAGAGCTGAAGGGTGCAAGGGGGAGAGCTGAAGGATGCTGGGGGAGATGAAGGATGCTGGGGGAGATGAAGGATGCTGGGGGGAGATGAAGGATGCTGGGGGAGCTGAAGGGTGCTAGGGGGAGAGCTGAAGGGTGCTGGGAGGAGAGATGAAGGATGCTGGGGGAGCTGAAGGGTGCTGGGGGAGAGCTGAAGGGTGCTAGGGGGAGAGCTGAAGGGTGCCAGAGGGAGAGCTGAAGGGTGTTAGGGGGAGAGCTGAAGGGTGCTGTGGGGAGATGAAGGATGCTGGGGGAGATGAAGGGTGCTGGGAGAGCTGAAGGGTGCAGGGGGAGAGCTGAAGGGTGCTGGGGGAGATGAAGGATGCTGGGGGAGATGAAGGGTGCTGGGAGAGCTGAAGGGTGCAGGGGGAGAGCTGAAGGGTGCAAGGGGGACAGCTGAAGGATGCTGGGGGGAGATGAAGGATGCTAGGGGGAGAGCTGAAGGGTGCTAGGGGGAGAGCTGAAGGGTGCTGGGAGGAGAGCTGAAGGGTGCTGGGGGGAGAGCTGAAGGGTGCTAGGGGGAGAGATGAAGGGTGCAAGGGGGAGAGATGAAGGATGCTGGGGGAGCTGAAGGGTGCTGGGGGAGAGCTGAAGGGTGCTAGGGGGAGAGCTGAAGGGTGCTGGGAGAGCTGAAGGGTGCAGGGGGAGATGAAGGGTGCTGGGGGAGATGAAGGGGGGTCATTGGAGGTATAGGGGAGGGTCATTGGAGATGCAGGGAAGAGTCATTGGAGGTGCAGGGGGTGGGTCATTGGAGGTGCACGGGGGTGATTGGAGGTGCAGGGGAGAGAGATGTGTGATGCAGGGGGGAAAAGTGATTTGAGTTGCAGGGGGGGAGTAATTTGAGGTGCAAGGGGGGAGTAATTTGAGGTGCAAGGGGGGAGTAATTTGAGGTGCAAGGGGGGTGAGGGATGTGAGGTGCAGGGGGGGTGGGATGTGTGTGGTGTGTAGGGAGGTATTGTGTGTTTGATGTGGAGGGGGAGTATTATGTGTGTGGGTGAGGGAGAGAAATGGCGGTATGAGAGATAGGTGGGGAGTATCGCAAAGGTTGATAGTGAGGGGTTCTGGGGGAGATATTGTTACGCCGGTGCTGCCCGCAGACCAGACCCGTACCCTGAGCTGAAGGTGGAAGTGGTAATACACGCACCCGCAGCAAAGGGAGCGTGTCCGGAGTGTGGTATGAAGCATTGCCAGGCCAGGTGTAGTAAGGTAGACAATACTTGCCGGTACCGGTTGTAGAGATAGAGTGAAGGAGGCCTCGACGAAGTCAGGGAGTGGAGAGTGGAGATAGGTCGTTGTCCAAGCCGTGTTCAAGGAGTTACCAGAGTGAGTGTTGTCCAAGGAGTGCCGAGATCGAGAGCCAGAGGGGGTAGTCGTACGAGCTGCGTGAGAACCTGTGAAAACACTGAGAGAATCCAGAAGTACTTCCATACAGAGACTATGTCGAGCAAAGACTGAGAGCAGAGAGGAGCTAGATAAAGCAGGAAGGTCCAATTAGGAACGGAGGCAGGACAGGAAGAGCTACTGCACCGACACACTTTATTCGAGCAAATACCCAGTATGTACCTGGCAGATACCTGGAATGCGCCGCTCCTCACCTATGACAAGCCCCGTTGCGTTTGCCTTCCCAGCCTGGGTTCATGCCTGGCTGACGGGCGGCTGATCTGTTAAATGATAATGATTAGGAGTTAATAGGCTGCAATGCTTCGCGTGTCTACCAGATGGCATAAATTCATGAATTGTAATGCAGTATATATATATATATACTGTGCAGTATTGCAGCCAGCGGGAATAAAATGCTTCAATCCCTGCCTGAAAATAACCCAATGCACTCGGGCAGAAAACAGTCACAAACCTCAATACACCCGGGTATACCCGAATTCGTGGGACTAGCCTTGCTCGAATAAAGTGTGTCGCCAGTGTACAGGGAGACACTGCAGATTGGTGCAGGCATAACAGGCCAGGTGAGGCTAGTTGGTAACCTGAGTATGCCCGTGCAGTGTGCGGGGGCGGAGCCTGAGGTCCGGGAGACGGGAAGAAGAGTGTGCAGACTGAGCGTGCTCCGTAACTCGTGTACGCGCGTGAACTGAGCCAGTGGATGGTGCAGGTGTGCGTGCAGGTGTGCGTGCAGGAGGGCGTGGGCGCGCCCGGCGCTGAGCAGAGGAATCGCCGAGGGGAGTGATCCCGCGACGGCGGCAGGGGCGAGGAGCCGTGGAGGCCGGTAAGGCAGGTTTGTTTTGTGTGTCCAGGGGCTCCCTGCGGAGAGGGGGTGCTCTGTGTGGGGAGCGTGGAGAATGCCGATTCCTGACAGTACCCCCCTCTTCAGGAACGGCCTCAGGACGGTCCAAGAACGGTTTCTCTGGAAACTTTTTCCTGAAGGACTTAAGAAGGGCCGGGGCATGAATGTCCTTTGAAGGTACCCAGGATCTCTCTTCAGGGCCAAAGCCCTTCCACTGCACCAAGAACTGGAGCTGACCCCTGGATAGGCGAGAATCCAAAAGAGAGTGAACTTCATATTCCTCGTTATTTTGTACAGTAATGGGATCCGGTTTACGAGTCTGATCCGGAAAGAAGTGACTGGAGATAAATGGTTTTAAGAGGGACACATGAAAGACATTGGGAATCTTCATACTGGGTGGTAATTGGAGCCGGAATGCCACGGGATTGATTTGTTCACAAATAGGGAAGGGACCCAGGAACATAGGTGCCAGTTTAGGAGATGGTACCTTGAGGTGGATATTCTTAGAGGAGAGCCATACCAAATCCCCTGGTTTGTAACTGGGCGCCGAACGACGACGACGATCGGCCTGTAGTTCCGATCTGCGGGAGGAGTTGAGAAGGGTAGACTGAATCCTGGACTATGCGGTTTGGAGGGAAGAAATGCGTTCATCTACGGCTGGTACTCTAGAAGGGATGTTGGGGATGGGAAGACAGGGAGGATGGAACCCATAATTTATAAAGAAGGGCGACTCCCGGGTGGACTAGTTTTTGGCAGAATTGACGGCATACTCTGCCCAAGAGAGGAGTTGAGCCCAATCATCCTGGAAATCGGATATGAAACATCTCAGGTACTTCTCCAGGGATTGATTGATTCTCTCCGTTTGTCCATTGGACTGAGGATGATAGGCGGAAGAGAAAGAAGAAGAGATGCCCAATCTCTTCGTGAAAGCTCTCCAAAATTTGGATACGAACTGAGAACCTCTGTCAGAAACAATGGACGAAGGGATCCCATGAATCCGGAAAATCTGCTCCGTAAAGATATCAGCAAGGGCGGGGGAGGTGGGTAATCCTTTAAGTGGAATGAAATGGGACATCTTCGAGAACCTGTCCACGACCACCAAGATAGTGTTCATTCCTCTGGACCTGGGCAACTCCACGATGAAGTCCATCGAAATGTGGGACCAGGGGCGGTCGGGAACTGGAAGGGGTAACAGAAAACCCTGAGGCTTTTGACGGAGAGTCTTGCTTTGAGCGCACGTGGGGCAGGCGCGGGTAAACTCCAGAATATCTTGAGACTTCCTTGACCACCAGAAATTCCGACGAATGAGATAAGTAGTCTTCTTAAAACCTGGATGACCTGCAGATTTAGAGGAGTGACCCCAAGACAGGACCTCTGGAACAAATTTGGAAGGTACAAAGAGTTTGTTGTCGGGAACGACCAAGTCCTTGGGAATGCGTCTCTGGGAGTGCAAAATCTTGTCAAGATTCTTGAAAGAAGACGTGGCGAGAATCCTCTCAT
Organism: Ascaphus truei; assembly: GCF_040206685.1. Classification (NCBI taxonomy): domain Eukaryota; kingdom Metazoa; phylum Chordata; class Amphibia; order Anura; family Ascaphidae; genus Ascaphus; species Ascaphus truei. The sequence goes on from NC_134502.1 coordinate 12,004,675, forward strand.
GTGGAAGGATAGTCTCCAAAGATTCCTCTGGCCTCTCTTCAGAAGAATGTATACGGGAGAGTGCGTCTGCCTTTACGTTCTTGGTCCCGGGGATATAGGAAAGGTGAAAATCGAATCGAGAAAAAAAAGAGCCCAACGAACCTGTCGTGGACCAAGGCGTCGAGCGTTATCTATGTAAAGAAGGTTCTTATGGTCCGTGAGAATAGTAAACGGCTCTTTTGACCCATCCAGCAGGTGTCTCCACTCTTGAAGAGCCATCTTCACGGCCAGAAGTTCCCTGTTACCCACGTCATAGTTCCTCTCGGCAGACGAGAATTTCTTGGAAAAATATGCACAGGGATGTAACTTATCTTGGGGCATGGGTCTCTGAGAAAGAACGGCACCAGCGCCGCAATCAGAAGCGTCGACCTCCAGGACGAAGGGAAGTTCAATGTTGGGATGACGGAGAATAGGTGCGGATATAAAGGCTTCCTTGAGTGTCTCGAAGGCGGAGATGGCCTCGGATGACCAAGCAGAAGGATCAGCTCCTTTTTTGGTGAGCGCAGTAAGGGGTGCCACAATGGTGGAAAAACTCCGTATAAACTTACGATAATAATTAGCGAACCCTAAAAAACGTTGTATGGCCTTGAGAGAGTTGGGTCTTGGCCATTCAGTGACTGCTTGAAGTTTACCGGAGTCCATCATAAACCCCTCATCGGAAATGATGTACCCCAGGAACAGAGTAGAGGTCTGATGAAAGGTGCACTTCTCCAGTTTGGCGTACAAATGGTGTTCACGGAGACGGGAAAGGACGTAGGAGGTGTGGCGTATATGGTCCTGGAGATCTTTCGAAAAAATCAGTATACAATAACAAAAATATTGAGTACCTTACGAAAGACGTCGTTGATGAAATCCTGGAAGACAACGGGAGCATTACATAAGCCGAAAGGCATTACCAGATATTCGTAGTGTCCACTACGCGTGTTGAAGGCCGTCTTCCATTCATCCCCCTTCCTGATGCGCACCAGGTTATAGGCACTACGTAGATCCAACTTGGAAAAAATCTTGGCCCCCTGTAATTTATCGAACAGTTCGGTAATAAGGGGAAGGGGGTAACGATTTTTAATAGTTATGTGGTTTAAACCCCTGTAGTCGATGCAAGGCCTCAACGACCCGTCCTTTTTCTTGACGAAGAAAAACCCAGCCCCTGCTGGGGAATTGGAGTGACGAATAAAGCCTTTCTTGAGATTCTCCTGGATATATTCATCCATAGCGTGAGATTCTGGTAACGACAAGGGGTAGGTCTTGGACTTGGGTAGGGAGTAACCTGGAACTAGATCAATCGGAGAATCGTAAGTCCTGTGTGGCGGCAAGAGGTCTGACTGTACCTTATTGAAAACGTCCCGGAATTGATGGTAAATGGAAGGTAGAATAACTTCGGGAACAGAGGTATTGGCCAGCAGTTGATGAGTCTCGTCTGACCTCGGCCTCCAGGAAATGGGAGCGGAGGAAGTCCAGTCAATGAGAGAATTAAGCTTTAGCCAAGGAAGACCAAGGGTGATGGGTATCCCAGGAGCGTGAATGGCATCGAGAACTAAGGTCTCCTTGTGCAGATGTGAGGACAGAAGCAAGGGAGCCGTCTCTAAGGAGATGTGGGCCGGGGTAAGAGGACGTCCATCGATACCGACGAGTGCGATGGGAACGTTCTTTCTCACGAGTGGTATGCGGTTTAACCTGGCGAATTCAAGATCCACGAAGTTTCCTCCAGCTCCTGAGTCAATGAAAGCGGCGGTAGAAGTCTTGAACTTATCGCCTGAAAGGGAGACTGGAAATGTAAGTTTCTTAGGGATTTCACCTTTAGAAAGGGGACGTGGAGACATTACACCCAGAGAGAGCCCCTCTGTACTCACTGGGTGTTCCCGTTTCCTGGACACAGTGGACACTCCCGGACCAGATGTTCCATGGATCCGCAGTAGAAACACAATCCCCCGGCGTGGCGGTACTGCCGTATCGGTGTGCGGATGCGTTGTACCCCCAATTGCATTGGCTCTGGCAACTCCAGTGCAGGACGAAGAGGTATGGTAGCACTTGGGGGAGCAGGAGTGTTGCTGGGAATACTGGAGAACGGAACTTGAAAGTTATGGAAGCGAGTGCGCTGACGCTCAGAGAGGCGTACCTGGATACGTTGATCCACTCGGACAGCCAAATCAATGAGGACCTCCAATTCATCCGGCCTGGAGTGGCAAGAGAGTTCGTCCTTGATGGGATCTGCCAGGCCTTGCCAGAATACGGAGACGAGAGCCTCTTGTCCCCAGTTAGTCTCGGCTGCTAGAGTCCGGAATTCCACAGCATACTGTGTCACCATTCGCCGTCCCTGAGTGATCTGGAGGAGAGAAACAGATGCCATCTCCCGATGAGCGGGAGAATCGAATACTCATTGAAATTCGGCTTTAAATGCCGGGTAATTTTGGGTAAGGTCAGAACGTCGCTCCCAAACCGGGGTAGCCCAAGCCAGGGCGCTGCCAGTGAGGAGGTTATAAATGTAGGCTACCTTCTTGCGATCAGTATTGTAGAGATGGGGGGCCATTTCAAACTGCACCTCACACTGGTTTAGGAAACCCCTACAATCTTGCGGTTCACCTGCATAAGGCTTGGGGGGAGGAATCCTTACATATGAGCTGCTAACTGCGCTTTCGGAGTGGGGGCTTACATCTGGCGGGGTCGCGGTCGGTACCCTGTCTGAGAGTACTGCGACCTGGCGTGTAAGTGCCACAATTTGATCCGCCATGGCCTGGTTTTGCTGAAGCAGATTGGAGAGAAACTGTTGAAGTTCGGTCTGGTCTGCGTCTTGTGGGCTCGACATAATGTTACGCCTGTGCTGCCCGCAGACCAGACCCGTCCCCTGAGCTGAAGGGGGAAGTGGTAATACACGCACCCGCAGCAAAGGGAGCGTGTCCGGAGTGTGGTATGAAGCGTTGCCAGGCCAGGTGTAGTAAGGTAGACAATACTTGCCGGTATCGGTTGTAGAGATAGAGTGAAGGATGCCTCGCCAAACTCAGGGAGTGGAGAGTGGAGATAGGTCGTTGTCCAAGCCGTGTTCAAGGGGTTACCAGAGTGAGCGTTGTCCAAGGAGTGCCGAGATCGAGAGCCAGAGGGGGTAGTCGTATGAGCTGCGTCAGAACCTGTGAAAACACTGAGAGAATCCAGAAGTACTTCCATACAGGGACTATGTGGAGCAAAGACTGAGAGCAGAGAGGAGCTAGATAAAGCAGGAAGGTCCAATTAGGAACGGAGGCGGGACAGGAAGGGCTACGGGGAGACACTGCAAATTGGTGCAGGCATAACAGGCCAGGTGAGTCTTGTTGGTAACCTGAGTATGCCCGTGCAGTGTGCGGGGGCAGAGCCTGAGGTCCGGGGGACGGGAAGAAGTGTGCAGACTGAGCGTGCTCCGTAACTCGTGTACGCGCGTGAACTGAGCCAGTGGATGGTGCAGGTGTGCGTGCAGGAGGGCGTGGGCGCGCCCGGCGCTGAGCAGAGGAATCGCCGAGGGGAGTGATCCCGCGACGGCGGCAGGGGCGAGGAGCCGTGGAGGCCGGTAAGGCAGGTTTGTTTTGTGTGTCCAGGGGCTCCCTGCGGGAACGGGGTGCTCTGTGTGGGGAGCGTGGAGAACGCCGATTCCTGACAGATATGAGGATGATGATGAAGGGTGCTGGGGGAGATATGAGGATGATGATGATGAGAGGTGCTGGAGGAGAGATGATGATGATGATGATGATTTTACCCGTGCAGCCCAATTTTTTATTCCTTGGAGCAGTTCGGCCCTTCTCACTTTACGACTTGTGCAGGCCTGGTGTAACCTATGTATTTGAGAAAATAAGGGGTAAGGGGGGAAGGGAACGAAACTCTCGCTTCAGCTCAATAAACAAAATAGATTGGTAACAAAGGAGCAAAAGGGGATAGAGAACGATTATGAAATTGGGGGAAAGCACACCCTTTTGAAAGCACTTATTGTAAAGTGTGATATGATGAAAAATTTAAAAATAAAACTTTATTAATATTTAAATTAAGGTCAATAAATGTATATAACTAAATCTACCTAAATTATATATAAGTGAATATATCACTACGGTGACTAAGCATATAAGACAGACCAAAGTGCTAAATACATAAATAACAAAAACTGAAACGGGAAATCCTTAACGTTAAATTACATTAATAGTAATTAGAACCTCAATAGGTCACAGTTGATGGTGGATAGCCCCTAGGTACAGCACTAGAAGTAATTAAAAACCTGTATATCATGAACAGGTAGCGTAAGACTGATAATGTTAATATTTACAAATAAATGACGTATACTTATTCCTACAAAGAACCTGCAGTTTGTACAATATATAGTAAAGTAAAGTACCTATTATGAAAGCTATATTACATAGGCACACAAACTGTTCGTATCAATTTACAGCCTCATTAATAAATGAACAAATTATTATGATATATACATACTAGTGTATCAAGTGCAAAGAGCCCACAAAGTGTGTTGATGTGGCTCTGAGGCACGGATCAGGTCCGTATCCAGTTATAGCCTCCTAAGTAAATATTATAATGCACTTTAAGTAATCAGAATCAATAGCTCATAGAAAGTCAAAAACATGCAGTGAGGAACAAATAAATCGCAGACAGACAGGGTGTATCAAAAGGCTCACACACACACACACACTGGTAAAGCAGCCAGCAACTGTATTGGTTACATACAGTGCCAAGAGGAGCAATCAAGTAGCACTGTAACAGTATCTATACCAATATCCCATATGTTGCAATTTCATAACCTATGTATTTGGTAAGTAAGCTGGAAGGAGGAACAAGGGAAAGTAGTAGCCTGATTAGGAATAGCAAATGAGGACAAGCACCCTCTGGCTAATTTAAGCTCTGTATCAGAGCGAGATACGGTCGCTGCCTCGCACACACGAAGAGTTAAACAATGTATTGTTATATCAATAGTCCCTTCCTCAAATGGCTACTGTTGCCACGGGAGTATAATGCTTTTCTTCATTTTCTATTACATAGTTACATAGTAGATGAGGTTGAAAAAAGACTTCCGTCCATCAAGTTCAACCTATGCTAAATATAGACAACAGATACCTTATCCTATATCTATACTTATTGATCCAGAGGAAGGCAAACAAAAAACCCCATTAAGGGGAAAAATAAATTCCTTCCTGACTCCAAGAATTGGCAATCGGATTAATCCCTGGATCAACATCCTTCCCATGTATACTTATTTGGTATATCCCTGTATACCTTTCCCATCTAAAAAGATGTCCAACCTTTTTTTGAACAAATCTATTGTATCTGCCATCACAGTCTCCATGGGTAATGAATTCCACATTTTAACTGCCCTTACTGTAAAGAACCCTTTCCTTTGTTGCTGGTGAAATCTCCTTTCCTCTAACCTTAAGGGATGGCCGAGTCCTTTGTACTGCCCGTGGGATGAATAGTTCTTTTGAAAGTTCCTTGTATTGTCCCTGAATATATTTGTACATAGTTATCATATCCCCTCTTAGACGCCTCTTTTCTAATGTAAATAAATCTAATTTAGATAGCCTCTCCTCATAAGTTGTCCATCCCCTTTATTAATTTGGTGGCTCTTCTCTGCACTCTCTCTAGTTCCATAATGTCTTTTCTTAGGATTGATGCCCAAAATTGTACTCCATATTCAAGTTGTGGTCTTACTAATGCTTTGTAAAGGGGCATAATTATGTTTACTTCCCTTCCATCCATTGTCTGTTTGATGCAAGATAAGTTCTTGTTTGCCTTTGCAGCTACTGCATGACATTGGGCACTATTGCTAAGCCTGCTGTCTACAAGCACTCCTAAATCCTTCTCCATCACGTACTGTATTCCCCCAATATATCTTCATTTAATTTGTAAGTCGCCTTTATATTCTTGTATCCCAAATGCATAACCTTACATTTATCTGTATTAAACCTCATTTACCTGCCATTTACCTGCCCACGTTTCCAGTCTATTCAAGAGAAATTACATCCTGCTCTGATTCTATTACCTTACACAATTTAGTATAATCAGCAAAGATGGAGACTTTGCTCTTGATCCCAACCTCAAGGTCATTAATAAACAAATTAAAAAGCAGGGGTCCCAGTACCGATCCCTGAGGTACTCAACTCACGACTTTAGCCCAACCTGAAAAAGTTCCATTTATGACAACCCTCTGTTGTCTGTCCTTTAACCAGTTTTCAATCCAGGTGCATATATTATTACTGAGTCCAACTTTCTTTATTTTGTACACCAACCTCTTGTGTGAAACCGTATCAAAAGCCTTTGCAAAATCTAAGTAGAGCACATCAACTGCATTACCCTGGTCTAAATTCCTACTTACCTCCTCAAAGAAACAAATAAGGTTAGTTTGGCAAGATCTATCCTTCATAAATCCATGCTGACTATTACTAATAATTTTATTTTCCATTAGGTATTCCTGAATATTATCCCGTATTAAACCTTCAAGTAGTTTCCCTACTATTGAAGTCAGGCTTACAGGTCTGTAATTTCCCGGTTGTGATCTAGCTCCCTTTTTAAATATAGGCACCATATCTGCTTTACGCCAATCATGTGGTACTGAGCCTGTGGAAATGGAGTCCTTGAATATTAAATATAATGGTTTGGCTATTACTGAGCTTAACTCCTTGAGAACTCTTGGATGTATGCCATCGGGGCCAGGTGCCTTATTTACTTTAATTTTTTTAAGTCGCTTATGAACATCTTCCTCAGTTAACCAATTGTTCATTAATATGGAGGTTGTGGCTTCCTCCTGCAGCACTACCATTGAACTTGATTCTTCCATGGTAAACACAGAGGCAAAGAATTTGTTTAATACCTCAGCTTTTTCCTTATCTCCAATAATCTGCCTACCCATCTCACACTGAAAGGGTCCTATATTTTCTTTTCTCATTTTTTTGTTATTAAGGTACTTAAAGAATTTTTTAGGGTTGACCTTACTTTGTATTGCAATCCTTTTTTCATTATCCATTTTTGCTAATTTGATTGCCCTTTTGCAATTTTTGTTACATTCCTTATCATTCTGATACGATGCCTCTGTCCCTTCTGACTTAAAGAATCTAAATGCCTTCCTCTTCTTGTCCATTTCCTCCCCTACCTGTTTATTTAGCCACATTGTTTTTTACTTATTTCTTTTATACTTATTACCCAAGGGTATACTGATAAGTGTGCTTTTCTAACAATGTTTTAAAGACTGCCCATTTATCTTCTACATTTTTCCCTGCAAAAACATCATCCCAGATTAGACTTCAGTTTATTAAAATCTGCCTTTCCGAGGCGCATGCGCGATGGCTAGGAGTATGATCGCATAAACCAAATGCTCCTGGTCCCGCTTTAAATAAAACGCAAGCAAAACCACTGAAATTGCAGCGAAAACGCAACCAAACCCCACTAGTCTATCCCCCTACAGCCAAGATGTCAAAAAAAGGCACAAAATCAGCTAACAAGAAGGGACTACCGGAATATTTCGGCAGAGCTCGGCTGGGGGGTGCAGGATCAGAAATGGCGCCGGTTTCAAATGCTGGATCGGAGACGGAGCCAGACGGGGAGGAAGAGGAGATGGATAGCCAAGCGCTAATGCCAATCAGGCAATGCGACTATACGAGGCTATACTCAGACCTCAAGGCTACGCTACAGGCAGAAATCAGGGAACTCAAAAAAGAAGTGACCGGTCTAGGGGAAAGGACAGGCGTCCTGGAAACTAAAGTGGATCAATCCATTCGGGCGATCAGGAGATAAGACAAAAAAACAGATGACCTTCAAGCCCAAATAAATGAGATCAGGGAGCACCAGGAGGACTCTGAGAATAGGGATCGGAGGAATAACGTGCGGATCAGAGGGATCCCGGAGAGTGTGCTGGACTGCGAGGACTACATCTCAAGATGGCTGGCAACTCTGCTCCCTGACAGCCCAAAAGACAGTCTTGCTATGGATAGATGCCATAGGGCCCTGCGGGCCAAACCGCTCCACAACGAGCAACCCAGGGACATAGTGCTTCATATGCACTATTACACATCTAAAGAAGCAGTCCTGCAAAAAACAAGACCCCTCACAGTGGTGGAGTTTGAGGGGTCGCAGCTGACAATCTTCCAGGACCTGTCCCCAGTAACACTCGCCCGCAGGAGAAACCTGCTGCCTATTACCAAGGTTTTGAGGGAAAAGGGGGTCAGGTATAGGTGGACCTTCCCCTTCGGCCTTCTGGTCACCCGCGGAGGCAAAGCTCTCACGGTGAGAGAACCAGAGGAGGGACCCACCTTCCTACACAAGCTCGGCCTGGAAGAGGCCCCTACTGAGGCAGGACCGGAGAACTCGTCCTCAGACCCCATTTGGTCACAAAGCCCTAGATCCTCTAGAACACAGAGAGAGAGGACCTAGGGGAATCGTCCACAGTTAAAGGTTGCGCAAGAATATGGTTATGCAGTCGTTAAGGTTCAACCTAATCCCATTGATTAAATGAAGGGGCTGCCCCCTCAAGATTACAAGAGACACTGTTACACCCCAGCTCGACTGGCCAAATTTTCTTAGGGGCTACTCCCCGCTCTGCCCTAAGCAATGTGGGGAGGTGGCAGATCTGCGACACATGCTGTGGTCTTGCCCTAAGGTGGTCCCGATTTGGGAACAGATTAGATTGGTTACAGCGGATTCTCGGTTGGGAGATCCCCCTGGACCCGTGGGTGTTCCTCTTTTGCAGGCGGATCCAGGGACAGTCGAATGCGATGCATAAATTGATCGCGCATTTCGCAACCACAAGATGCGAGATCGCAGCATTATGGAAGCAACCAGAAGTTCCAATTATCCCCAAGATTAGAAACAGAATTTGGCACGTATGTCGGATGGAGCAGTTAACAAGTCTAGTTAATGACACCGGCACACATTACCTAAAAGTCTGGGCGCCATGGTTGGCACAGACGGATATCCCAGGGGTAGATGCCATGGCAATCTTTCTTTGATAGCTCTAGATGCGTTCTCCTTTGGGGGGGGCAGAGACCTGCCACCACGTAGGGACGTACGGGTAGTTGACAGCCCCAACTAGAGACAGCACCCCGGTTATATGGAAGATCGTGAGCAAGACACGGTGGTCACAAAAGAAGCACGGCGGCAGGACGCCTGGAGGTTGCTAGAGCAGGAGAGCTCTTGGTGATTGGGAGTCACTCGGCCTACCCCCACCTCCCTTCCCCCCGCCCGTACCCCCCTTGTCCGATGGTTGGTTCGTCTGGTTTGTAATGGTATTGTCCGTGGTAGTAATTAGTTTATGTATAGATGATACGTTTGTTAGAACAAAAAAAATGGAGAATTGTATGCAATGGGCTGTGATACAGTGTACAATTTTGTTTCTCCAATAAAAAAATTTGAAGTTGAAAAAAAAATCTGTCTTTCCAAAGTTGAAGGTCTTTGTTGAACCCAAGTAATCTGTTTTTTGATAATTTATTTCAAATGAGACCATGTTATGATCACTGTTACCCAAATGTTCCAGCACTTGAATATTTGTTATTACTTCTATATTGTTTGATATAACCAAATCCAGAACTGCCCCTCTCCTGATTGGTTCCTCAATAATTTGGGTCATATAATTGTCTTTAAGCACCCCCAAAAACCTGTTCCCTTTTGTTGTAACGCTAATCTCATTGCCCCAGTCTATGTCTGGATAATTAAAATCCCCCATTATGCAAACATGACCCAGTTTTGATGCCTTCTCCATTTGCAAAAGTATTTTAGCTTCCTCAATCTCACAGATATTTGGTGGTTTATAGCATATTCCCACAAACATTTTCTTTATACTTTTACCTCCACTGCTAATTTCTAATTACAAAGTCTCTACATTTTCATCATTCCCTTCATAGACATCATCCCTTATAATAGGTTTTAGATCTGGTTTAACATATAAACATACTCCACCTCCCCTTCTATTTGTTCGATCCTTCCGAAAAAGAGAATAACCCTCTAAATTAACTGTCCCGTCATGAGTTTCATCCCACCATGTTTCAGTAATGCCTATGATATCATACTGCTCCCTTGCAGCAATTAATTCAAGCTCCCCCATTTTATCTTTGAGGCTTCTTGCATTAGCAAGCATGCATTTCAGTTTTTTTCAGCCTGTACTATTATCTTATCTGCTCCTTTCTTTCTGCGCCCACTTTGTTTAGTCTTTAGAAGTTTTCTAGTATTATCTGTATTTACTATGGGTAAATATGGTAAATGACTGCTTGTCAAACTTGCACTTGCCCCCATTCTACCTCCATACAACCTTGTATCCTCATCTATTCCATTTAGTTCATTATCTGTTTCATTCCCCTCCCCCCTCCATCCTAGTTTAAAATCTCCTCCAACCTTTTTAGCATTCTCCCCCCTAGCACAGAAGATCCCCCTTCATTGAGGTGCAATCCGTCCCTAGAATATAGATGGCACCTCTCAGAAAAGGAGTCACAGTGCTCTAAAAACCCAAACCCCTCCTTCCTGCACCACTTTCTTAGCCATGCATTAACCTCCCTGATCTCTGACTGTCTCCCTGCGGTAGCGCATGGCACTGGTAGTATTTCAGAAAATACTACCTTGGAGGTCCTTGCCTTAAGCTTTTGGCCTAGATCCCTGTAATTATTTTTTAGGGCCCTCCATCTTTCTCTAACTTTGTCATTGGTGCCAACGTGTACCAAGACCGCCGGGTCAATCCCAGCCCCCCCAACAATCTGTCTACCCGATCCGCAATGTGCCGAACCCGAGCACCCGGGAGACAACAAACTGTTCGGTTCATGCGGTCCTGGCAACAGATTGCCCTATCTACCTTCCTAATAATGGAGTCCCCTACCACCACAATCTTTCTTTGTATCTGAGCATCCCGAGTCCCCACTGTGCTGGAGGAACTATTCCCCTGGCTGGTAGAGGAATTAGTCTCCCCCAGCCTTGCCATTTCTGCCCCAATATTCCCAATATCTTCATTCAACATGGCAAATCTATTGGGATGTGTCAGCTCAGAAAAGGCCTGCCTCTCCCAATTGCCCCTGCTTCCCCTTCTAACAGTCACCCAGCTACCTACCTGCTCCTCACTAACAGCAACCAAGCTACTTATCTGCTCCTCACTAACAGCGCCACCATCTGCACCACTAGTCGAAGCAAGGGCCTGCTCATTGAGCTCTAATTCCCTTTCAAGATTGCCAATGTCCCTCAACATTGCAAGTTGCCTCTTCAGATCAGCAATCTCTGACTCTAAAGAGACCACCCGTTCACACTTTTCACAGCGGTATGCTCCTTGGAACAGCTACTCCAAGTGCACATACATGTGGCAAGATGTGCATTGAGTGGCATTTTCAATCCTGCTCATTCTAGCAACTATAAAGTTTAGAAGTACTAACAGTAAACTATACTTCAATAACTATACCTTGGTTAACCGCTTCCTTGTTCAAACTGCTTCTGGTTCTAACTGCACACACTTTAAACAACCAGCACTGCTTCTGGTTCTAACTGCACACACTTTAAACAACCAGCACTTGAAATCAACCACACATAATGTACCTTGTTCCTGCTTCTAGCATGTTTTCCAATGTAGGTTACACAGTTGTACCCGTCTCTACTTAACTATAGATTTAGATAAAGGGTGTCCTGTGTTTGTCACAATATGTTACCATTTGATTTTCTGTCCACTGCACAAATGTTACACTAAGTCTGTTTATTTTATCCATTAAAGGTTATGTTATAAATTGCCCAGGTGTGCACCTATAACGCAATTCTTTTGGCTCGCCTGTGGATCTATCACAGACTTTCCTTTAAGTACCTTAATTACATATAATACTGATTTATATTTGATATATTATATATGGAAAATTGTAAATATAAGTCTGCCCTTAGAGGTGTCTTAAATTGCATCATCAATGCAACTTACGTACTTAATAGTGAGGTCACACACAAAAATGTGGCAATTTTGGATTATGTGTGTCCATTACTTAACAATAAGAACTATTATGGATGAAGGCCCTACAACATTAACATTTAATAGTGCTTTTCATTTAAAATATAGATGAAGACATTTCTTTAACATTTATGAGAACCAGTAGTGGGAAAGCAACAAACATTGTGGGTATTTAGCTGTAAATCAAAGCAAATACAATACTGTACTACACAAATATGAGGGTGAAGGAGAGATGAACCATCATAAAGAATATCAGGCAGAGAACCAGTCAAGTGACTTAACTGCCAATGTGGCAATTATGTCATTTTGTCTGCACATAGACTGCATCAATCTCTGGTTCCTTTAGAGACATTTTTTTTTATATGCATTTTTCTCAAGTATGGATATCCTGGGTAGTTATGAGAGATTGCTTCATGTATTTCTTCTATAAAGCAGAAGAAGAAGAAACCAAACAAAATGCAACTGTTTTTTTCTACTGTCTGGTCAATATCTGTTATCAAGTATTCCAGTCAACAATTATTTTCTCACTCGATTCCTCTATCTGCTCTCGCTTAACATTTTTCATGTGTACTCTTCGGTGTTTAATAAGACTTGAGTTTTGACTGAAATTTTTTCCACACTCAGTGCAGATATAGGGTCTTTCTCCTGTGTGGGTTCTCTGATGTTCAATAAGATTTGATCTCTGTGTGTAACTTTTTCCACAATCAGTACACGAATAGGGCCTCAGTCCTGTGTGGGCTCTCTGATGTGCAATAAGATTTGAGATCTGAGTAAAGCGTCTCCCACATTCACTGCATGCATATGGCCTCTCTCCTCTGTGGGCTCTCTGGTGAGTAACAAGATGTGAACTGCGAGAAAATCTTTTCCCACATTCAGTGCATTCATACGGCCTCTCACCTGTGTGAGCTCGCTGGTGAGTAACAAGATTTGAAATAAGAGTAAAGCTCTTTGCACAGTCATTGCATACATAAGGCCTCTCCCCAGTGTGGGCTCTCTGATGTGCAATAAGATTGGAGCTATCTGTAAAGGTTTTCCCACATTCCGTGCACGCATAGGGTCTCTCTCCTGTGTGGGTTCTCTGGTGTTTGACAAGATTTGAGCTATCAGTAAAGCTTTTACCACATTCAATACAAACAAATGGCTTCTCTCCTGTGTGGATTCTGTGGTGTGTAACAAGAGATGACCTGCGAGTAAAGCTTTTTCCACAATCAGTACATCCAAATCGTTTTTCTGCAAGGGTTCTATTTTTAATTTTATATCCTGATATTTCAGGACACTTTTTGCCACTTTTACGAAATGTATAACTTTTTGTTTGCTCATGTTTCTTTATTTGCACATTTTTTCTCTTCCTTTTCTTAGATGACTCATTTGCCCCAGATGCATTTTGTGCCTCTTTATGCTCTACTGGATTAGTGTTTATGAAAATGTGTCTTCCAAGTGAAGTAGATTTTTTGCATGAGGTTTTGGGAGACTTTGTTTGATTGGTTGCTTTGCATGGGCTCCTGCCGTTTTCTTCTTCAAGATGACATTCCACAGTGTTCTCTTCCATTGTACAGAATCATATGATAGATTTGAACTATGTTTGTTTATCCTCACCTCATGAACTCTTAACCCTGTGAAAATAAACATATAGCATGTCAAGATGAAAAAGTAGAATATTTGAACATTTCTGTTAAATCTGTTAATTAAGCTGGAATATCATATACCTGTAAAAGTGTGGGACTATGTTTTAAACGTTGCCCATCACTTAAAACAGTTCTTCACTGCAGTTTTCTGTAGACTATCAAACTTGCTTCACAATGTCTACCCAGAAAACATCAAATATGGAACATGTAAGAAAACAGTATAGATATGAGTGTTCCCAGCACTCAAAAAATGAAAAAATGAGTCAAAAAAATCAATGGAAAACTAACAGTAATGTATTGAAACAATAAATGTAAAACATAAGCCAACCCTATTATAGGCTAGGGGGGAGCCTAACATGAAAAAAGAGGGCTACACAAAAAATCCCAAGTCTGGAGTGTGAGGGAAGTGGGGAAAAAACATGGGGGATAACAACCATAGGGGGAAAAGAAAAAGCAGTAGACAAAAAAAAAAGAGTAAAACACGGGTGACTTATAACATACTGTAAGGTAAAGGTGATATATTATAGGGAGGCAACGACCGTTTCGGGGACAAAGATTCCCCTTCCTGAGGCCCGTTCCCACAAACTAAAATTGTCTGGGGTACTTCCCTATATAATATCCCTCCACCTAAACATCCCTCAAAAAATCAGCAAGAAGACAGAAGTCAAATAATACATGCTGTATACTAAAGTCAACTAACCCTGGTGTACTGTCAACTACCAGGATTAATATCTCTGAGTAAAGCACACAAATATGTAAACCTTACAAATGAGGTCCCCTAAACAGACATACATGTATTAATCTACATGTAAATCCTCAATCTCAGGAAAATGCAAATCTACACAGTACAAGGTACAAATGAGCAGACATTAGTGTCCTCATGTCTAACAGGATAATGTCCCCAATGTTGGCACAATTAAGCATAGATACTCTAAAACCAAGCCTGAACAAAATAGAGTATGGGAGGAAGAGGTAAATGATACAAATCCTCCAAGTGTGCTGCTCATCAATGTGGATAGTTCTGCTCTCCTTGAGGAATTCCCTGACGAAGTAATTGATTTACGAAACGCGTTGGAATAGGACGTGTTCCAGTTTGTATTCCCTGGAGTCTAAGAATCTGCCTTTACCTAACATTTATGTCAGTGTATGGACATTTTATTGCTCCAACCCGCTCTGTGTGACATCATCAGCGCGCATCGGACAGCCCGTTGCGGAGCACTGACGTGTAGCAGGCTACACCACACGTTGCCAGCGCTACAGCTCCCTATGCTGGACGAGACATTCTGAGTGACGGCATAAACGTGTATAAAACAACGGAGTCACACAGCATCAGCGTGCAGCGGGTCTTGTGTAAGGATTAATACAGTCCATCCAGTGAGACAATGCTGATCTGAGGGGAGAAAAAACTCAAGAACCCCTGGGGAGAGACAAGAACTCATCCCATCCCTAGCCCAGCTGAGTCCTGAGTAATTCCACGCTGCTAGCTGTTGTGGTAACATGTCCATAAAATGTCATGCCTGTTAATTATAATTTTAATGTACGTGCAATACTCACCTGCTGAATGTATTTAATACAATTTTTATATACTACACTATGAGGTCTTGCGCTGTTCTCTCTTTTTGTTTTTTGTTCTAGTATTGGTTGCGGAGCCATCCTATTTGAACAGCTGCAGTGACCTCACATATACACACGTGAATGGAACAGGTTTTATTTTATTCACTTGGTTCTGGGTTTTTTTTTTTTTTTCAACTTAAATTTTATTAGTCACGTACATAGTTTACATACATAGTATACAGTTGTAACACAGGATCAACCTGCGATTGATGAAACTCAGTTGTATGTAGGTACATCAACTTACAGACAAGCAGGGCAGACAAATAGACAGACACACAGCCCCCAGGGAAGAGAAGGGGGTGGGGGTGATATGGGGGGGGTGGATCCTCCTACCGTGGCTCCACGTCTGTTTTTGAGCCAGCTGGCTCTCTGCGTCCGAGGAGACAGAGTGCTCTCCTAGCTTCGGCTATGACCTACACTCAAGTCTCTGTCTGTCACTGGCTGTGCATTTCTAGTGGGACCACTTAGTCCATTTCGCCCCCTTTGGCCATCTTGAGGGAGAACGCACATACCTCTATTAATACCAAATCGTGGCCCTTTCCCTCCCCCCCCCGGTATGTCTGTCTGGGCCAGCCATGGTAACCAGACTTTTAGAAAATTTGTACCAGTGTCGTTGACCAGACTTGTCAACTTCTCCATCTGGCAGACCGACCAAATCCGATTCCGAATCTTAGCAATTAGTGGGATTTCATTTTGTTTCCATCGTGCTGCAATCTCCCCTCGTACCGCCATCGCAAAGTGCGCTACTAATTTATTTTCGCCTTTGGAAAGCCCTGGATTCGGCCTGTTCAGGAGGAACAGCCATGGCTCCATTGGTATGGATTTGCCTAGGATCTTATTCAGCCAATCTTTAATCGATTCCCAGACTGGGACGATCTTGGGGCAAGACCACAGCATGTGTAACAGGTCTGCATGCTGTCCACATTGCCTAGGGCACAATGGGGAGTAACTGGGCAGAAATTTTGTCAATTTTGTGGGGGTATGGTACCATCGCATCATAACCTTATATGCGTTCTCCCTTAAGGTCGTTCACATGGAGCTTTTAGATGTCGCCGTCACAATCTTTGTCCACTCCTCTAATTCTAGTATCTTTCCCAAGTCGTGTTCCCATCTAGTCATGTATCCTGTTTTGTCCGTCACTGTCGCGCTAGACCCGGTTACTTCCTTGTACATCTGCGATGTAAGTCCCTTAGTGGATGCCCTTGATTGACAGAGCTTTACGAAATTCGTCAAAGGGGTATGGGGCTGAGATGCCTGGTAGAATGCTCTGATCTGGAGTTATCTGAAAAACTCAGCATTGGGGATATTTTTGCTGGATTTGAGTAAATCAAATGTTTGTATGCCTCGTCTACCCTCCAGATCCACTAGCCTATTAATATTTTTATGTTTCCAGATAGTAAAGTCAGCATTGGTCCAGCCCGGAGCAAATAGTGGATTGTCCCACAGTGGGGTCATACCTGATGACTTGTGAGTCAATGTGCATTTGAGCCTGGTGGCCTCCCATACTGAAAGCGAGTTGGTCATTGAGGATAGCGGCAATTTGGCGCCTAATCGCACCTTTTTGGGAAGCCAAATCAGATGTTCCAACTCCATAGGGGAGCAAAGATATTTTTCTAGAGCGACCCATCTTTTTGAGTCTGGGTTAGTGTGCCATTGCACAATTTGGCATAATTGCGCCGCATTGTAGTAAGACAACAAGCAAGGTACCGCTAGCGTTCCTGACCCCGTTTGTTTACGCATGATCTGTTTGCCCACCCTCGCCTTCTTCCCTCCCCAGATAAATTTATCTATCACATATTGAAGCGAGAGGGAATCCTTCAATCCTATTGGCACCGGAAGGGTTTGGTAAAGATATAGAAGGCGTGGAACAAGTTCTTTTTAACACAGTGGATCTTACCAATCCACAAAATTTTCTGAGTGGCCCATCTCTTAATGTCCCCTCTCAGAGTTTGCATCAGTCTGGGGTAGTTTGCTTGGTACAGCGTGTTGTATGACTTAGTGACATTGATGCCTAGATATTTAATGTGGTGCTGTTGCCAATTGAAGTTGAAATTTATGGCAATCAATTTCTCCAAGTGCTTGGGGAGATTTATATTTAGAGCGTCTGATTTAGACTGATTAATTTTGAATCCGGAGATCCTGTTGAATCTCCCCAACAAATCGAATAAGTTTGGTAGAGAGGTAAGGGGTTTAGATATTGTCAGGAAAACATCCTCCGCATACAGTGCCACCTTATGTGGCTGGCTTCCAATGTCAATACCCGTGATGTCCTTGCTATCACGTATCTGAGCAGCCAATGGCTCCATACACAATGCAAAGAGGAGGGGGGAGAGCGGGCATTCCTGCCTCGTTCCACTCTTAATTTGAAAGGGATCTGAAGCAAATCCCTGGTGGGTAACCCTAGCTGACGGGGCCGAATATAGAGCGAATATAGCCTTTATCAATTTATCTCCCATCCCAAATGCTCCAAGCGTGGCTTCCAAGTAGGGCCAGTCTATCCTATCGAACGCTTTTTATGCATCCAGACTGAGCACCATAACTGGTATTGATCGTGAATTGGTTATTTCTATCAGTCAATAATTGTCGGGTGTTATCTGATGACTGCCGACCCGGGATAAACCCGACTTGATCTGGGTGCACCAGTCTGGGTAGGATGAGACCCAATCTATTGGCCAATAGTTTCGCATACATTTTTATGTCCGAATTAATCAGTGATATTGGTCTGTAGCTTCTACAGTCCTGGGGGTCTTTTCCCTGTTTGTGTATTACCGAGATGGACGCTTAGAGCATGTGTTGGGGGAAGGGGGTACCTCCGAGAACCTGGTTAAACATGCGGAGGAGATGTGGAGTCAATTGTTTCCTAAATTTTTTGTAGTAAAGATTCGAGTATCCGTTGGGACCCGGGGCTTTAGAGGGTTTTAGGTTTTTGATAACCTCTGTTATTGCCTCCATTGTGAAATCACTACCCATTACCTCTCTGACTCGCTCAGACTAGATTCAAGCCCTTTAAAAAATCTTTTAGGGCCTTGTCCGTTCCTGCAGATCGGGACACTTTTCCCCCATCATATAGTTTTTCGTAAAAGGTCTTGAACTCCCCTACAATATTTTTAGGGTTGGCCAAAATCCCCCCCGATTCTAAACGCAAGGCCTGTATGTTATAGTTATTCGTTTTAGAGTTAATCATGTTGGCCAGCAGGGTATCTGGCTAGTTTGCTTTTTCAAAGAATCTTCTCTTTGACCAACTTAACGATTTCTCAGCCTGGGAAACAAGAAGGAGATTCAACTTAATCTGGGTGTCCCTGATTCGTTGGAGGGTGGCCGAATTTGGGGAACTCTTGTGTTGCTCCCATAAGTTCTTTAATTCTGTTTGCTCTTTTATGATTTTCGCGTTGCTCTCTTTTTTTCTTGGCCGCTAAACTAATCAATACCCCTCTTAGTGTTGCTTTATGCGCCTCCCAGAGGGTTATGTGGGAACGAACGCTTCCTTCATTTTCTCTAAAAAAACATTTGATTTCCTCTCCAACCTTCTCCTGCAATTCGGGGATTTTTAAGAGGGATTCGTTTAGTTTTCAATTTGCTCCTGGCCTGTCCAGCCCTATCTGTGTGCACATTAGCTCTATGGGTGCGTGATCTGACCACTAAATATCGTGGATCCCAGCATGGGCGATCTTTGGGACCAGTCTACTAGAGACAAAGAAGTAATCGATTCTGCTGAATGAGTCATGTGGGTGTGAATAAAAGGTGTCATTTTTGTTTAGTGGGTGTAGCTCCCTCCAGACATCGACAAACTGCAAGTCCTTTAGCCCTTGTTCCAGGGCCGTGGGTCGAGGCATTGTTCTAGGCCTGTGTGAGCCTGATCTGTCTAGGGTTGTGTTCAGCACTGTGTTGAAGTCACCACCTACTATCAGGGCGCCTTTACTGTATTTTCGTATGGTAGCGAATGTTGTTGAGAAGAAGGTCGGGTCATGACCATTTGGGGCATATATTGTGACAATCGTTATTGGTTGCTGATTGATGGACCCCGTAAGCATAAGAAACCTGCCCTCCTTGTCTGTTTTCACATTATCCACCACCAGCCTCACTCTATTGTGAATCAATATTGCCACTCCACGTTTCTTCTCCTTTGCAGAAGACAGATATACTTGTTTTAACTGTTTATCAAAGTATTTAGGGAAGCTGGTGTGGTGCTAAAATGTGTTTCCTGAATTAACACAATATCAGCCCTCTTTCTTTTGTAGTCAGTGAGTGCTATCTTCCTTTTACGGGGACAGTTCAGCCCTTTGGCGTTATGTGAAATAAAGGTTAGAGTCATGGTGTATGTGTAGTCTCACCTCTCGTCTGTTGTGTCTCTAGTTGGAGTGTCTGGCGTGCGCTGGGGAGCCTCTGTTCCTCTGCAGTGCACAACGTTTTGCCCAACTTCGGCGGGACACCACCTAGGCAGGAGAAGGGGTGGGATGGGGAGGATACACAAGGGACATGGGACACATAAGGGGAAAAAGACAAGAAAAACATAGAAAACAAGCTGGGAAAGGCATCCGTGGTCTGCGACCACTGCCCCACCCTTGCCTTCGGGTTGGTGGAGTCCGACAGAGCCCCCTCCAGTCCTCCTCCCGTTACCAGGGCCGCTCCGCTCCACCTTCTCCCAAGGACTTTCTCGAGGTCTAGGGCATCTGCCCCAACCCGAGAACGCAGACACATGGCGACGGCTAGACCTCAGTCTCAGCCGGCATCCCATTATCTTTGGCATTAACTTTATTATTTCTGAACAAGTTTTAACTTCTAAAGCACTAAATCAACTGATCGAAAAACCCATTAACAACTCACCAGCGTCCCCTCTCTTGCCCCCGCTGCCTCTATCCTCTGCTAACTCTATGCCCCTACCTTTGCCCCTACCTCCAACTTCATCTTTTCCTCTCCTCCCCCCTATATCTACTCCTCTCCCTCTCTCTCCCCGTTCCTCTCTCTCTTTCCCCGGCTATGTGTGGAAGTTCCTTTATTTTCGGCGCTTCTCGGCACTTCCGGTGTGTATAGCTGTCTCCGCCCCATCCGGTTCTTCCCGCCGCCATCTTGGAGGTACACAGTCCCTTTCCGCCGGGACTTCTCGCGAGGGTCACCGGCTCCTCCTCTCTTACGTCATCCGGCTCCTCCTCGATCCCAGTCTACCGCCGGAGCTGAACCAAGATGGCCGCCAGTCTCTGAGGTGCACCGCTGGGCTTAAGAGGTAGTATGGGTCATTTTTCCAACAGGGCCCCTCCAGTGCCCACAACTGTAGGGCTTCAGCAGCAACAACAGGAACATCAAAGGTAAGCGTTTAATTGAATTTTTAATTGAGTCCCTGCAGCATCTCCTCATTTAGGGCTGCGGGGCTGCCTGCTCTTCCCGCCTCCCTCCAAGTTGGATCCGGGGCTGTTCTTCCTCCAGCTGCGTCCTCCGGGATTTTGTCATGGAGCCCCAGCTTGGTGGGAAAGCTCCCCCCCTCCTCCAGGCGCTTCAGTGTGTGTGAGGCCCCGTTTCGGGGGACCAAGAGGCCGAACAAATATAGCCATCTGTACCGGATCCCCTCATCGCGGAGCACCTTGGTGATGGGGGTAAACTGCCTTCTTTTAAGGAGGATGGTGGGGGATTTGTCCTGGTAAGCTTGGAGTTTGTGGCCCTCGAACGCAGCATAATTGCGGGTCATTTGACAGACTCTTATTTAGAAAAAGTGGAAGCGCGCTATGATGTCGCGGGGGGGTGTCCCTTGCTGCGGCTTCGACCTCAGGGCCGTGACACCGGTCCAGATGAGTGTCCTGCTCGGATCTATCAGGCATTAGTTGTGTCAGCTATCTTCCCAGGAAATCCTCTGGATCCGTTTCTTCTTCCGGCACCCCGAGCCGCATGTTGTTGCGCCGATCGTGATTTTCCAAGTCCTAATGCCTGTCCGTGAGGTCCCGCACCGTGTCCTTTACTTGGGCCAGCTGCTTGTCAGTTTTATGCAGGGCTTTTATAGTAGAGTCCAGCTTTTTCTCCAGGGAGTCCGTACGCACTCCTATGCTACCAATATCGGCCCGCAGTGCAGCTAATTCCATTTGGAGACACCGTTTGATATCGAGACTGAATTCCTTCATCTCCCTTCTCCGCATTACTTGGTTTTCTCTGCCATTTTCCTCCTCCTCCTCCTCTTCCTTCGAGTCGGTGCCGCTCTGTGTGGGCCCCTCGTGGCCCTTGGCGCGCGCCGTATCTCCTTTTGTAAAATAATCAGTTAGGACTGTGGAGGGTCTTTTGGATCTCGTCCCCTTCGACATCCTCGCACTTTTAGCTGCTTGGGAAAATATGTTTGGGGGGGGGATCTCCATGGTTTTAGTGCTTTCTTTATTTAATAATTTGCCGGTTGTGAACGGAGCCAACGGCTCACACGTCCATTCAGTCAGCCACCGTGCATGCGCCTCACCACTTGGTTCAGTTTTTATTACAACACTTATCGGTTAAGATAACCACTTTAATATTGTTTTAAACTGATCACAAATATATTTACACCTATTTTAGGGCATTGGTATATTTATATAATGTATCACCAATCACAATTAAGTCCTCTTTAAAGAATAGCACAGACCCAGGAAAAGTCCTGACTCATTACAAACCCAATATATTGTATTTTTAAACTCAAACTGTAGCTCATTAAGCCCTGAAGCACCAGATTGAACAAAATACCCAATATCGCATGATATTATCAGTATATTTTGCATTATGCAATAATGCAAGACAAAAAAAGTGTCTAGGAAGGCGCTCTGTAACAGGCAAACTTTAATGATAAATCACTTTAAGGAAGTGCATGTGAATGGTGGTCACACATCCAAAAATATAGAAGTGTGTAAATAAATACAGTGAATTTAACGTGATTGTATAGTGAAAAACCACTAATACAGTGAAAAGAATGAATATATATATAAAAAATATGTCCAGTGACGTGAATCCCAAAAATGGGACGTGTCACACATGAAATTCGAAATAAGTGGAATGAAACCCTCTACTAAACCTTCAATGGAAAAAAAACGTTTCCCAGTTTCTTCAAATGCAGTGGTTCCAGAAAGGTGTAAGGACGACAGTCATGTATGCAAAAAAAAATACAATAAAAACACCAATAGGATAGTATGTATAAACTGATGTGGATAGATTTCTAATAAACCTCCAATGTTTATACTCACATGTTCGTGACTAAGTGAGGGCAAATCACAATCTGTGGCACTGCAGCCAAATTACTTGGTATGTGTGGGTTATCTCGGGAGAGAAAAGAAAACCACCATAGCGCAAATATCTGTAACACTCTTAACTTAAAAAATACAAATCCCACCCAAGCCTATAAAGGGTGCACTTACGAGAAGTTTGCGCCGAGTTATGCCAACCTATTTATGGGCAGTTGGGAGGAATATTATATTTGAAACAACTGCCCTGTAGGTGCAAACCTGGTGCTCTGGCGCCGCTACATCGATGATGTGATTTTTATTTGGTCAGGGAGTCATGAACAACTTGATACCTGTTACGCTGTGCTCACCACGGACAAGGAGGGACCCCGAAACTGAGGTGAGATGGGTAACAAACTGCACCCACAGCTACGGGGACATGCCTGGAAAGTGGAAAATAGGCGTCTGGAAACGTCTAGAAGTATAAGATAAAGTAAGATACTCGCCAGACGAGAATGGAGGTTCCAGAAGATAGGTGGTACCGAGAGCCTGGGGTCCAGAGCCGGGAGTTAGGTCGGAATCCGCAAACCGAGGTAAAGGGGTCGGGGAGTCCAGGAGGTCAGGATACAAACCAAGAGTAGAAGTCCAGAGCGGATGCACAGCCAGGCCGGTTCGGTACACAAGGGATCACTAAGGAGACAAAGAGAGAGGAACTGAGGCAGGCACGACCGTGGTTAACACAGGTCATACAAAGCTATGCTCAGCCAAAGAATGAATGGCTGAGCAAGGTATAAGTAGGAGGAAGGACCAATAGGGAGAGGGGGAGTAACGAGGGAGCGGCCCCAGGGAAGAGGGAAGATAGGGATTGGTAGGGAGAAACTTACCACAGCTGCGCTAGATGTGCAGCTTATGAGCGGTGCACGCGCATCAGGCGTGTGCGCCGCGCGGGAGAGGCGCGCGCAGCCTCAGCTGGGGGCGGGAACTCCTCCTGAGGGAGGACGTAAAGGTCCTCGGCCGTGCGCGCGCATGCGCGAGATCAGTAGTCGCCGCGGGAAGCGGAGGAGCAGGAAGATCCCGCCCGCGGCGGCGAGGAGGCAGAGCTGGAGCGGGGGTAAGTAAAGTCGCGGGAGGAACCCCTTTAGAGAGAGGTGTTCCCCCGGACCTTACAATACCTTTATGTTATATCTCAACAACAATAATATAAATCTTCAGTTTACAGTTACACATTTTTTAGATTTAAGTATTAGTATTATCAATAATATTATTCAAACTAAGACTTTTTTTTTTTTAATCTGCACAAGATAATTATTTGATGGGAGACAGCCATCATAATCCTCAATGGATTAACAACATATCAAAGGGGCAGTTCGTTCGTCTGAAACGCAACTGCTCAGATGATGAGAAGTTTGCTGTTCAGGCTAATGAACTGAAAAACAAATTTATAAATAGAAAATATTCAGAGAGCCAATTAGATAATATTGTTGCACAAGTTGAACAAATAGACAGATCCACTCTGTTGGAATATGATAATAAGAACAAACAATCCACTGAGTTTAAAAATGAAGTTTCCTTTATCACACAATATAATCAGATGGCTCAAAAAATACGTAAAATATACAATAGCTATTGTCCGATTCTCCTTCGGGATGATAGTGTGTGTGTGTGTGTGTGTGTGTGTGTGTGTGTGTGTGTGTGTGTGTGTGTGTGTGCAAGTGTATGGTGTGCATTTACCTAGTGTGTGTGTATGGTGTTAATTTACCTGGTGTGTGTGTGTGTGTGTATTTTTGTGGTGTTTTCCTGGTGCGTGAGTGTGTTATGAATTTACCGTGTGTGAGTGAGATTGTGTTTGTGTGTGTGTATTTACCCAGTGTGTGTGTGGTGTGAATTTACCTGGTGTGTGTGTGTGCATTATGTGAATTTAACTGGTGTGTGTGGTGTTAAGTTACCCGGTGTGTGTGTGATGTGAATTCACAGTGTGTATGTGTTGTGAATTTACCTGGTGTGTGTGGTATAAAGTTGCCTGGTGTGTGTATGGTGTGAATTTACCTAATGTGTGTATGGTGTTAATTTACCTGGTGTGTGTGTATGATTGTTGTGAATTTAACTTGTATGTGTATGTGTATGTGGTGTGAATTTACCCTGTGTGTGTTTGTGGTGTTTTCCTGGTGCGTGCGTGTGTGTTGTGAATTTACTGTGTGTGTGTATTTACCCAGTGTGTGCATTGTGTGAATTTATCTGGTGTGTAGTGTGAATTCACCCAGTGTGTATGTGGTGTGAATTCACCTAGTGTGTAAGTGGTGTGAATTTACCTGGTGTGTGTGTGGTGTGAATTTACCTGGTGTGTGTGGTGTGAATTCACTGTGTGTGTATGGGGGGGGTGTGAATTTACCCGGTGTGTGTATAGTGTGAATTTACCCGGTGTGTGAATTTACCAAGTGTGTGTGTGTGTGTGCACATTTACCTAATGTGTGTATGGTGTTAATTTACCTTGTGTGTGTATGAGTGTTGTGAATTTACTGTGTGTGTGTAGTGTGGATTTACACTCTGTGTGCGTGTTTTTGTGGTGTTTTCCTGGTGCGTGTGTTATGAATTTACCGTGTGTGTGTGTGGCGTGAATTTACCTGGTGTGTATGTGTGTGCATTGTGTGAATGTACCTTGTTTGTGTGGTGTGGTTACCTGGTTTGTGTAGTGTACACTGGCGACACACTTTATTCGAGCTCGGCTAGTCCCACGAATTCGGGTATACCCGGGTGTATTGAGGTTTGTGACTGTTTTCTGCCCGAGTGCATTGAGGTATTTTCCAGGCAGGGATTGAAGCATTTTATTCCCGCTGGCTGCAATACTGCACAGTATATATATATATATATATATATACTGCATTACAATTCATGAATTTATGCCATCTGGTAGACACGCGAAGCATTGCAGCCTATTAAATCCTAATCATTATAATTTAACAGATCAGCCGCCCGTCAGCCAGGCATGAACCCAGGCTGGGAAGGCAAACGCAACGGGGCTTGTCAGAGGTGAGGAGCGGCGCATTCCAGGTATTTGCCAGGTACATACTGGGTATTTGCTCGAATAAAGTGTGTCGGTGCAGTATGCTGTGAATTTACCCAGTGTGTGTTGTGCATGTGTATGGTGTGCATTTACCTAATGTGTGTATGGTGTTAATTTACCTGGTGTTTGTGTATGATTGTTGTGAATTTACCTTGTATATGTAAGTGGTGTGAATTTACACTGTGTGTCTTTGTGGTGTTTTCCTGGTGAGTGCGTGTGTGTTGTGAATTTACTGAAAGTAAGGTCAACCCTAAAAAATTCTTTAAGTACCTTAATAACAAAAAAATGAGAAAAGAAAATATAGGATCCTTTCAGTGTGAGATGGGTAGGCAGATTATTGGAGATAAGGAAAAAGCTGAGGTATTAAACAAATTCTTTGCCTCTGTGTTTACCAGGGAAGAATCAAGTTCAATGGTAGTTCCGCAGGAGGAAGCCACAACCTCCATATTAATGAACAATTGGTTAACTGAGGAAGAAGTTCATAAGCGACTTCAAAAAATTAAAGTAAATAAGGCACCTGGCCCCGATGGCATACATCCAAGAGTTCTCAAGGAGTTAAGCTCAGTAATAGCAAAACCATTATATTTAATATTCAAGGACTCCATTTCCACAGGCTCAGTACCACAAGATTGGCGTAAAGCAGATATGGTGCCTATATTTAAAAATGGAGCTAGATCACAACCGGGAAATTACAGACCTGTAAGCCTGACTTCAATAGTAGGGAAACTACTTGAAGGTTTAATACGGGATAATATTCAGGAATACCTAATGGAAAACAAAATTATTAGTAATAGTCAGCATGGATTTATGAAGGATAGATCTTGCCAAACTAACCTTATTTGTTTCTTTGAGGAGGGAAGTAGGAATTTAGACCAGGGTAATGCAGTTGATGTGGTCTACTTAGATTTTGCAAAGGCTTTTGATACGGTTTCACACAAGAGGTTGGTGTACAAAATAAAGAAAGTTGGACTCAGTAATAATATATGCACCTGGATTGAAAACTGGTTAAAGGACAGACAACAGAGGGTTGTCATAAATGAAACTTTTTCAGGTTGGGCTAAAGTTGTGAGTGGAGTACCTCAGGGATCGGTACTGGGACCCCTGCTTTTTAACTTGTTTATTAATGACCTTGAGGTTGGGATCGAGAGCAAAGTCTCCATCTTTGCTGATGATACTAAATTGTGTAAGGTAATAGAATCAGAGCAGGATGTAATTTCTCTTCAGAAGGACTTGGAGAGACTGGAAATGTGGGCAGGTAAATGGCAGATGAGGTTTAATACAGATAAATGTAAGGTTATGCAATTGGGATACAAGAATAAAAAGGCAACTTACAAATTAAATGGAGATATATTGGGGGAATACTTGATGGAGAAGGATTTAGGAGTGCTTGTAGACAGCAGGCTTAGCAATAGTGCCCAATGTCATGCAGTAGCTGCAAAGGCAAACAAGATCTTATCTTGCATCAAACGGGCAATGGATGGAAGGGAAGTAAACATAATTATGCCCCTTTACAAAGCATTAGTAAGACCACACCTTGAATAGGGAGTACAATTTTGGGCGCCAATCCTAAGAAAATACATTATGGAACTAGAGAGAATGCAGAGAAGAGCCACCAAATTAATAAAGGGGATGGACATTCTAACTTATGAGGAGAGGCTATCTAAATTAGATTTATTTACATTAGAAAAGAGGCGTCTAAGAGGGGATATGATAACTCTATACAAATATATTCAGGGACAATACAAGGAGCTTTCAAAAGAACGATTCATCCCACGGGCAGTACAAAGGACTCGGGGCTATCCCTTAAGGTTGGAGGAAAGGAAATTTCACCAGCAACAAAGGAAAGGGTTCTTTACAGTAAGGGCAGTTAAAATGTGGTATTCATTACCCATGGAGACTGTGATGGCAGATACAATAGATTTATAGGTGAAAAAATAGGTGTAAAATCAGCGCTTATGCAAACAACCAAATAAATTCTTATAGAAATGACCTTTGATACAATTGTCCAAATGGTAGTCCTGGAGCTGCCTGAGGAGATTGTTCTGGTATCTTTCACCCAGAATTGGATTCGTGGAACAAGGCAACCTCTTCTGGCGCTGAGGCAAGGATGTAGAGGGATATGCTTGAAACTTCTTCTGTTGGACTAAGACCTCAGGAAAAAAGAGAAAAAGAAAAAACATGCAGGAAGCCTGCAATGGTGTATTACCCAAGGGATAACAATAAAGTTAATATAAGGAGCAATTTATTATAAAGTTAAAATGACCATGGATATGCAAAATTATACAAACATGATTAAAAAGAATTAAATAAAATGAATGAGTGCCTAGCACTAGATGGTGGTATGGATAGGTGCCTAAGCACTACCCAGACTTTGAACTTGAAACTTGGTCCAAGATTTCTTCGTTTGTTCCGCCTGGTTAAAATTGAAAACCTACTCACCAGACGTGAATAGGTAATAAGCACTGGTTTAGTGGTCTTTGCCGCCGGGATCGCCTTTAGCCTGGTGGTGTATTCGTCTGCTGCTGCCGGGGATCAGATTCTGTGCTCCGTCATGAATCTCTTCCTGGAAACACACGATCCGCTCGCGCAATGACGTCACCAATGTTAGTCCACTGCTACGGTGTCCCAACGTTGCCAGAAAACCTTCCAACGCGTTTCGAAAGCTCTATTGGTGTCTTTCTTCGTCAGGGATCCTGAAGGTTTTCTGGCAACGTTGGGACACCGTAGCAGTGGACTAACATTGGTGACGTCATTGCGCGAGCGGATCGTGTGTTTCCAGGAAGAGATTCATGACGGAGCACAGAATCTGATCCCCGGCAGCAGCAGACGAATACACCACCAGGCTAAAGGCGATCCCGGCGGCAAAGACCACTAAACCAGTGCTTATTACCTATTCACGTCTGGTGAGTAGGTTTTCAATTTTAACCAGGCGGAACAAACGAAGAAATCTTGGACCAAGTTTCAAGTTCAAAGTCTGGGTAGTGCTTAGGCACCTATCCATACCACCATCTAGTGCTAGGCACTCATTCATTTTATTTAATTCTTTTTAATCATGTTTGTATAACTTTGCATATCCATGGTCATTTTAACTTTATAATAAATTGCTCCTTATATTAACTTTATTGTTATCCCTTGGGTAATACACCATTGCAGGCTTCCTGCATGTTTTTTCTTTTTCTCTTTTTTCCTGAGGTCTTAGTCCAACAGAAGAAGTTTCAAGCATATCCCTCTACATCCTTGCCTCAGCGCCAGAAGAGGTTGCCTTGTTCCACAGATACAATAGATTTGTTCAAAAAAAGTTTGGACATCTTTTTAGTTGGGAAAGGTATACAGGGATATACCAAATAAGTATACATGGGAAGGATGTTGATCCAGGGATTAATCCGATTGCCAATTCTTGGAGTCAGGAAAGAATTAATTTTTCCCCTTAATGGGGTTTTTTGTTTGCCTTCCTCTGGATCAATAAGTATAGATATAGGATAAAGTATCTGTTGTCTAAATTTAGCATAGGTTAAACTTGATGGACGGAAGTCTTTTTTCAACCTCATCTACTATGTAACTATGTACTGTGTGTGTGTATTTACCCAGTGTGTGCATTGTGTGAATTTATCTGGTGTGTGGTGTGAATTCACCCAGTGTGTAAGTTTCTGTAAATTTACCTGGTGTGTATGTGTGTGCATTTTGTGAATGTACCTTGTGTGTGTGGTGTGAAGTTACCTGGTTTGTGTAGTGTATGCTGTGAGTTTACCAAGTGTGTGTTGTATGGTGTGAATTTACCGTGTATGTGCGTGGTGTATGGTGTGAACTTACCGGTGTGTGTGATGTATGCTTTCAATTTACCAAGTGTGTGTGTGTGTGTTTGTGTGTGGTGTGAATGTACCAAGTGTGTGTGTTGTGCATGGTGTGAATTTACCAAGTGTGTGTATGGTGTATGCTGTGAATTTAACGGGTGTGTGTGCGGTGTATGATATGAATTTACCTGGAGTATTTGTATGGTGTGAATTTACCTGGAGTGTGTGCGTGTGGTGTATGATATGAATTTACCTGGAGTGTGTGCGTGTGGTGTATGATATGAATTTACCTGGAGTGTGTGCGTGTGGTGTATGATATGAATTTACCTGGAGTGTGGTGTACGGTGTAAATGTACCGGTTGTGTGCGTGTGGTGTACGGTGTGAATGTACCGGTTGTGTGCGTGTGGTGTACGGTGTGATTGTACCGGGTGTGTGTGCGGAATATGCTGTGAATTTTCCGGGTGTGTGGGGTCACTAGTCTTCCGATTCCTGCACTTTGGCCCCCAGTCAAATATCCCGCCAACCCGTCCCCTCAGAATGATGAGTACAAGTAAAACTGGAACCAAAGTGTAAGGATACAACAGTGTATGGCATACAAAATAAAATGGTAATTTTTGTTGTTTTGTGCAAAAACATGACAACCTCTAATCGTTACAAGGTTGTTTTACATATTCACACACTATCTATTCTCCTGCCAGGAATGGTTTTTGCTTTGCTGCTCCCTCTTGCCAGTGAAAGAAACAACAAAAAAATGTGCATACAAGATTCCATGATAAAAGCTTTGTGTGTGTATGATAATGTGCAGGGACTGACCCAGTGCAACAGCCATGTGACTGGAGCCGAGTCACAGCATCTCTCCCACACAATGGCAGCATTTCAAGGTTTGCTTCTTGTGTAGCATAAACTAAAGGTTATCGGAAACCAATAGCAATAACAACCTGTAGAACTGCGTGTTGGCCAAATCCATGTTTCTCAACCACATACGCTTACCTTGCAAAGCCCTTTGTCTACGTAGATAGCCTAGGGAGGGGGGAGGAGGGGGAGGGAGCATATTCATGCCACCAATGAAACTGCTGTGAGCCCGAGGTATTCTGGGACTTGTGGTTTAGCAGACCAAATCTGTAATAGTTTCTGTAAAGAAAGCGGACTACAACTCCCAGAAACCTACACGGACACAAAATCACACAGCACCAACAATATGCAAATAGCTAAACAAAAGCTGAAAGGGCGGATACAGTCAACCCACCAACATACTTATATCAACTCAAGAGCAATTTGTGGTTAAGATTTGAAAGGTACCATTTTTTTAATGTGTTAATTTGTTTAAAAAAAAAAATTTTTTTAAACACATCAAAATAACAATTTGTATGCTTTTTAGGTTTGATATTTTTATAAAATAAATGGCTACATTTCTGTGAACAATAACATTGTAAACGGAATGATTGGTAGTTTGGCTGCGTCCACGCTACCGCTGAGCGCGTTTACTTCAGAGAATGTAAATCTGCACGGCCACGCTCACGTGGCACGCACGCTCGTGGACGGGTACGTACGCTCTCCCAAGCTCGGCGCTTGGGGAGACAAAAAAAATAATGATTTTCAAGCGCGCTCAGCAGCAGTTAATGCACACAGCCAAACACACATCACACACAGAAATAGCCCCAAACTATGCCTGCACTCACTCTTGGATAGTTGGTGACATCACCTCTCTCAAGCATGAGCGTGCTCAGCGGTGTTTGACCTGGAGACTTCGGGTTTGACACACCCTTCTCCGGGCTACGGGTTGGCCCCTTTAATCTCGGGGTGGGTGGGCTAGGTCGTGCGCACACGTTAATGAAGCAGGAGCCAGGCGTCAGAAGATTGGATGGCTGTGGTGGAGCGCACAGTGCCCGAACACAGAAGTCAAGTCTTCCTTTGTATGCACTGAAGCCAGCTACTACAGGTCACTGATCTGGGTTAGGGGAGAGAGATAGGAGGGGGTGAAAAAGATGGAATTGAGGTAGAGAGAGCGTGGGAAAGAGAGGAGAGATAGGAGGGGGTGGGAGAGATAGGAGGGGGTGAGAGAGAGATAGGGTTACCTACCTAATAAGAACCAGATTAGGGAGTGTTTGTTCCAATATGGGGCATTTACTGTACAAATGTGGAAAGAGCCTGGGTTAACCCCATCAGTGCTGCAGCTTCACAACACAAGGGATGTATAGATGGGTCCTTGCCCTCCCCTACAGTCATCAAGCACGTCAGAGACTGGGTTTTTTTTGGTTGTTTGTTTTTTTAAGAGGGTAAATCCATAAGGCTGCGTCCACGCTGGCACTGAGCGCGCTTGACGTGTTTTCTTCAGTGAAAGTGAATCAGCACACAAACAAATAGCCCTGATCCATGTAGCCCCGCTCGCGTTTGCAAAATTTAGCAGGGCAGCCGAGCGCTCATGCTTCGAGAGTTGGTGACGTCACCGCTCTCAAGCATGAGTGCGCTCAGCGGCAGCATGGCCGCAGCCTTAATGTCTATGGGGTTAGTCTTAGTGTGTAAGAGGGTGATCCTATTAAAATTCATATGGGCAGACACTGTGAATAAATCATTTTTTAAATGGGGCTATTTTTTGTTCAATATATGACATTTAATGCCGGGAGGTGCAAAAAAAATAATTATCCGGGTTGCCCATCAGTTGGTGGTGGCAACCCTGGCACTCAGCGGCAGCGTGGCCGCAGCCTAAAACATTCAGAGTGATGCCTGTGCTACAAACTACTTTAACAATAAATAATAAAACGCTTTAAAAAAAAATTGTACCTTGGAAATGAGAAAGAAACAATTTTTTTTAACTCTTAAAACAAGGTCACAAACACGTTATTTTAATTGTTATATTTAAAAAACAAACACAACACTAGTATTCCATATTTTAAAAGACAACGTGTTAAATGATCTTTTTTTCCATAAAACCATCAAAAGTGACAAATTTATGATTTCATTTTAGGAAAAACAAGGGCAAAGACTAAAGATGTGCAATATTTTTTTCCCCCAGGGTTGCAAAGCAGCCAAAATTTTCCCTTTTTTTGTGGCAGAAAAAATTGTTGTTGCGTCACAATTTGCAAGCGATTCACCAAGCATTAAGACAATGTGCATTGCATTTTTCCTGATATGTTTACATCTTTAGTTCTTAAGCCACACACATTTGCAAACTTTTTGGTATACTGTATGTTTGTTTAAGTAGGAATCCTGTGATCAACTTCAGATATAAAAAGAAGAAAGACAGCGCACAACTCTCATGGTGTAATATTAACAAAATATAGTGTGCTGAAGCGGAGCTGGTGAGTATTGCACGTACATCAATTAAAGTTAAACAGGCATTACATGTTTGGTACATGTTACCACATTAGCGCACATGTGGGTCCCCTTTGTATCCAATTTTATTTCTGTGAGTGATACTATGCAGAATATAATAAAGAGACATTGGAACCTACTGTCTCACGATCCAGTCCTAGGCCCTTATTTAGTACCAAAACCAAAATGTGTATTTCGGAAAGCGCAAAACCTTAAAAATTGTCTGGCACTGAGTGACATTGGACCAAGTCGAGACCCCAAACAGGGGGCCACTTGGATGGGACAAAAGCCATCGGGCAACTTTGGTTGTGGGGAAATGCAAGGCTTGTGTTTTGTTGAGCACTAAGAGAAAAACTTTTAGCTCAATTGTGATAAGGGAAAAATTTGACATTGATGACTGTATTTCTTGCAAGAGTAAAGTTGTAGTCTATCTTTTAGAGTGTCCCTGTGGACAACAATATATTGATCTGACTAAACGGTGTCTCAAAGTTAGAATTCTTGAGCACGCTAGAAACATTACGTGTCCTGCCTCCTCCTTGGTGCCGCCTTCCATCCATTCCTTTGAAATCCCTGCATCAAATGATGCCACGAACACCCCAAAGTGACTTCACACAGCATTTCATTGCCATGGCAACATGACGTCGCAACGTCAAATGACATCATGATGACGCTTTACTATGTCAATGCGACGCCATATGGCATCACATTCATGACGTCTGTGGCATCATTTGGCGCTGGGATTCCAAAAGCGATCGAGGGAGGTGGCAGGACACATCAAAGTGCCATGGGGTAGCGTATTTTCAAATCTGCCGCTGAATATAGCGAATGTCAGATTTCCTTTCGTGGATGAATGCTGCTGTTACGCAAGGCATTGAAGCGGCTTCCTCAAAATCTGCAAATAAAGGCCAAAAGCACACAAGGTCACACACCAGACTGGTTAGGCCGCACCTTGTCCTGCAAGGACTCAGAGGACGAACAATTCTGCATGATGGATGCACATATTGAGTCATCAGATAAATGACTCTCAATCGTCCGTGTTTGACCTAGAGCTCATTGAACCGCAGATTAAAGCGGTTAGAGAAATTTTGAAGATTGATGACGAATCTCTTTCTACGGAACCTAAGAATCATATATTCATAGGCCTACAGAAAGGCCTAGAACCTTTCTGGTTCATGAGGTTGTGAAGGAGATAATAAAAGATGTATGATCACAGCCACACAGCAGAGTGTCCATAACTAGAAGGTTCACCAGCATGTATCCTTTGAAAGATAAGGACATGGAAGCCTGGCACTCCCCTCCTGAAGTGGATGCAGAAATCTCACTGCAGGTTGATGACGTGGCTTCTTTTTGGGAAGCCATGGACAGATGAATGGAAAGAGAGAGAATATTTTTTTTGCAGGGGCAGTTTGTAGGCCATCTGTGGCCATAACATTGGTGTCTAGGGCGGTAAAGCTGTGGAAAATGAATATAGACGAGGCTCTGAAAAAAATAAGTTAAAAAAATCTCACATCAAGCTGAAATTGGAAACTGATTTTATATCTGAGGCATTGTTAGATTCAGTCAGACTAGCTGCAATATCTATGGCTTTGTCAGTGGCAGCAAGAAGGGTGCTCTGGCTGTGACCTTGGCTAGCATATTAAGTAATGTCACGAGGTACCAGGAAATATCCTAGAATTAAGAGCAATAATTTATATATTTATAAAATATTTTACCAGGAGGTAATACATTGAGAGTTACCTCTCGTTTTCAAGTATGTCCTGGGCACAGAGTTAAGACAAATAATACATGTTTACAAATACAGTTACATAATGAGCAGGGTATACATTATATACAAGACATTGCATGCACAATAATAGAAGTGATGAGTTACTTTTTCATCAGAGATAAAAAGAAGCAACCTGAAAATTCGGTCAGACAACCGGACAGTAGTAACCTTCATACGGAAACAATGAGAAATGTGGATCTTCTGCAAGAAGTACTGTATCCCATATTCTTGTATGGGCAGATCAACATTAGTAAGACTACACCTTGAATATGGAGTACAGTTTTGGACACCACTCCATAAAAAATAAAATTATTGAACTAGAGAGTGTAGAGAAGAGTCACCAAATTAATAAAGTGGGTGGATAATCTGATTTATGAAGAGAGGCCAGCTAAAATAGATTTGTTTAAATTAAAAAAGAAGCATTTAAGAGGGGATATGTAACTATATACAAATATATGTGGGGACAATACAATGAGATTTCAAAAGAACTATTCAACCCAAGGGCAGGGTGTCACGGTAACTTATGACAAGATATAATATAGACCAAATAACTGGGTTGAACTGAACGAGGCTTAGATATAATAAAGTATATTTATTCCTTAGATAGGTGAATACAACAAGATAGTACAATTAACAGGACAAGAAGGTAACACTTACTTAGGGGTTGGAATGAAGAAGTAGTCAAATAGCAATTCTCCAGCAATCAGGTAACCATCAAGATGTATCAAGAAGACAAAGACTGTTGGGTTGACAACAGTTTATATATCTTTGCAACCCTATTCTTTTCATTGAGTGCAGACTATTGGAGAACAATTATCTGCACCCAATCTCAAACGTGGGAACATTGTTAACCCATGCCCCCCAGCTAGATGGCACATGCGTACTGGGACCCTGAGGGTCTCATTTCTGTAGCCCCACACCCAATTCAGGGGCGCAGGGCAGTCTGCCAGATTTGGTATCTGGTAGGATATTCTTTGTTTGTAGGTGTGAGTTATAGCACCGACAAACCACTCCAGCTTCACGCTTCTCTGCCCTCATGTAAACAGTTAGAGTGGCTGAGTCTTTGATCAGGGGCCTGATTCTTAGACATTGGGTCGCCCCCCCTGACCATTTGCATTCCTTAGTGTGCAGGAATCTTCACGGGCTTTTGTCCCCGCTTTGAAATACAGTATGGTTTTTAATATACGAACATATTAAAATACCCGGTTCTGTTGGGTCCAGCGGGTCGAAATGGCCCAGTTCTTAATGCCGGAACTGACTTGCCATAATGGCCAAGTTTCAGCCCGCTGGACCTACAGAACCGGAGATATGCAAATACAAGTTAAACTGTTTATTTCTTTATTACAAATTTCTCCGCTGTAAAATAAATCTGTTTTTCACTTATTCCCCATTGAAAACAATGGGCTCCGTCGCCATAGACTTTCAATGGTGAAACTCTGCCATTGGCGTCTATGGGAGTCTGCCGCCATAGACTTACAACGGGGCACCGCCGCCGTTGAAGCCTATGGGACTTCTCCGCCATAGCCGGTCAATGGTAAACGGCCGCCATTGAAGTCTATGGGAAAAACTCACGAACCTTTATGGTGGTCCATACTCCGTCGGGTTGGTCGGAGAGGGTCGGGAATGGATCTGCGGTCATGCCGGAACAGTGACTGCAGGCACCCCAAACCCTGGCCCTCTGGACCCTCCAGAACCGGAGATATGGGCTTATGGTTTTCAGGGTTTCGGACTTAGCCGTTTTCTCGTGCTGCTCCTTCCGCCGCCATTGAAACGTATGGCGCGACCCGCTCAGCCAGCACGACCCTTTCCGGGGGTCCAGGATTCTTGGACCTGGTGGTGGTCAAGTGAGGGGAGGCCTAGGAGCTAGGGGCAAAAATAATTTTATTCCTGGGTGCCCTAGAACCTAAGATTCCCACGCCACTTGTCGTTGAACTTGGCCTAATAGTGATCAAACTCTTTTTCAGACAAAGTATCCGCTTTGCGGTTTTGCGGTTTGGACGGCTGCCAACCTATTCCTGGAGATCGCCGTCGAGGAATCTCCATTGAAGTCAATGGGCCCATTGACTTACAATGGGAAACCGCTGCTCCTCCTCTCGGACGCCACCTGCTGGTCTTCGAGGGAAACAGGTCCAAAACAGCTAGATCCGCCATTGAAATGAATGGAGCCCCAATGGCGGCCTATGGGACTCTGCAAAATGGTGCCTGAAAAGGCGGGAAAATTAAACAAAGGGCTATAATCACTTTCTACCTATTAACCCTTGTCCTCCTGGATGGATCCCCGTGTGTGTGTGGTACAGACACTTACATGGTGGAAATACATTACAACAGGGGAGCACACATTTTCATGTTATAGCAAGGTGAAAACCACATTCCTGGACCGCAGTCCAGTTAACCCCTTGCCTCCCTGGTGAGGTCATGGGGTGGCCATATGGGGTGCAACCCCTTTAATCCCGGGCCAATCCCCTTCTCCCTCTACACAGGATCATTCCTTAAGGATGGAGGACAGGAGATTTCACAGCAACAAAGGAGAGGGTTCTTTCCAGTAAGGGCAGAGAAAATGTGGAATTCATTACCCATGGAGACTGTGATGGCAGATACAATAGATATCTTTAAAAAAAAAGGAAAGGTAAGAAAGGAAAGGTATACAGGGATATACCAAATAAGTAAACATGGGAAGGATGTTGGTGCCGGGATTAATCTGATTGCCAATATTTGGAGTCAGGGAGGAATTTATTTTTCCCCTTATGAGATAGCATTGGTTGATGTTTCACTGGTGTTTTTTCTTTGCCTTCCTCTGGGTCAAAATACTCTAACTACAAATATAGGAAAAAGTATCTGTCGTCTAAATTTAGCATACATTGAACTTGATGGACATGTCTTGTTTAAACCTCATCTATTATGTAACATCTGGTGGATCTCACAGCAATCCATATGGCAGGAGAATCAAATTTGTAAGCAGATTTTAGAACATTAGATCCAGGAGAATGATTCTTCGCAGATATTAACTTCCACCAGTTAGTGGTGAAATGGAGACTTCATGAGATCGATGTAATGGCTACTGCAGGGAATAGAAAGCTGAAGAGATTCTGTTCAAGATCTTTCCATTCAGAAGTCGCATATGTAGATACCCTATCCTTTCCATGGACATTTCGGCTAGCCTATATATTTCCACAAATTCCTTGGTACTCATGAAGATAAACCTGTACAAGGCAGAGGATAGTGGCAATAATGCCAGCCTAGGATTAGTGAGCTGCAGGCTTTATCCATCAAGGAGCCATTCCTTATTTTTCATCAGGACAAAGTCGTCCTCAGACCAGTTCAGCAATTCTTGCTGAAAGCCATTTTCACCATTCATCTGAATCAAGAGCTATTTTTACCTTGATGTTATCCGGATCCATTAAATGACAAGGAACGGATCCTGCACTCTGGATATAATAAAGGCTGAAACATCTTTCCAGAACAGAGAACTTCAGGAAATCAGACGGGCTATTTGTGCTCCTGATGGGTGAAAGAAGAGGGCAGGGTAAACCAATCTCCACCCAGTAGTTATTTGTTGTTGGTACGGTATTTAATATGTCGAGATTATATTTTTCAGCTTTGGTAACACAAGTCTACCTGGAAAGGAGAGCTATTTATCATCCTCCACTGGAAGATGTTTTTCTATCCTATATCTGCTACGGGGAGGCGCTTAAACCTTTTATTTTCCTGGAGAGTCCACCAATGTGCGCACTGCCATGGATGGACACTCCAAGAAAATAAAATTACGGTAAGATAGACAACTTTCTTATTTCACATTTTTACAATAAAATATTTTAACTGAGATTTAGAACTCCAAAATAAAGTGATACGAAAGAAGAGGGGAGGGTGGAGGGGTGGGTACAGTAGGTACATAATATCATCTTTCTTGTATATTTGATGGGCAGGTCTTATTATACATCCCGCAGGCATTGATTACATACAGTACAATACAGAGGAAAATGTCTCTCCTATTTACAATGTTTAGATGAGATCCTATAACTGTCACCATTTTGGGGTCCTGTTAACCTGGGAACATTGTCTCCAGTGGGGTCTGTCTCGGGGACACAAAAAAAGGGCTATAGCATAACTGTATCAATGTTCAGGTGCGGGTTCCCTGCGAAAGCAAGCCATGGGCTCCAGATTTTTTTTTAGAAATTAGCACAAGTGTCTCCATTTAGCAGATAAACCATATTTTGGGGCGTATGCAGAGAGGAACGTTAAAAAAGTTTAAAATGGCTGTAAAATAGCCACAGATTTGCCGTTAGTGAAGGTGTTATGCAGAGAACGTCGTTAACTCATTTCGGCAAAAAACTGCTAATTGCCAACTTTTCCTGGCTATTTGAAACTCACCATACTAATGCACATATTGGCGTGTTCCAGCGATTCGGAGCTTCTGGAATACCACGCTATATTAGCATGGCGAGTTTCAGGTTCTCGCCACGAGTTTGGCGAGTTTTACAGCTCTGAAAAAATTTCTGGGCACTTTTAAAAATGGCGCGATTTTCTCCCGAGTTCAAGGATTTCTGGCTAGTTTTTTCGCCAGAAGATGGCGCTATTTCCTTATCTATGCTCTCTGCATGAGCCCCTTTGTCCCTTATGTTTGGCAGAGTTGGGATTTTATTTTGTATCCAGACTTCTGCTATTTTACATCTTGTGGCTGTTACTATATGCGAGAGCAGTTTTAAGTTGCTCTCCCCCAAGCCACATGGTGAGGGCAATAGGGGGAGTAGAAGGGACACTTCATTTAGCAAAACAAAATTGTATTATTTTTATGATTACTTGGAGTATAGAAGAGATGGTCCAACTGGCAGGCACTGATTTAAAGCTGCAGACCAAGCAATATCCTACATGTGTGTGTGTGTTTTTTTTTTTTTTTTAATAAAACAGTTCTGTACTATGAGAAAATACTTGTAGCAGTTTTTTTAAAACCACTCAGAATTACATTTTTAATGTATTATAATTTAACAAGCATTTTTTGTTTCTATAGCAACCAATTACAAAATCACATCCCCTTCCTCTTCTGAAACAGACTCTGGCACACTTCTTTTTGAGTCCTGCCCTCTCTCTAGCAGTGCACCAATTGTATCTAGTGACTGCCTTGTCACATGATCTTCCCCATAGAACTTTGCATCTTTGGTCCTCTTCTGCTGCATTGACAGCCATTTAGTGAACCCCAGACCCGAACCTTCACCGATCAGTCACAGGAGAACGGCAACTTAGCTAATTACTGATTGTGTGGATTGTATTGATGCACATATTAAAGGGAATTTTTGTTTTGTTTTTTTTTAAGGCAACTTGTACTGCTGCTTTACAGCCAATCCTGTTTAATGTGCTGGGTAACTGGCAAGAACTGATTTAAAGCCCTGAAGCAGCAGTGAGGGAAGTGCTTCTGGACACAGATCATGTGGGCCTCCAGGGTGCAGGCTTTCATGTCGTTAGTTATACGTCCATAGGGCACTGAAAGGTTAATATGCTAATTTGTGACACTCTCTAAAATTGCTAGATGCTCTTGCAAAATTCTCAAATTCTAAAGAGGACACACACACACCATGTTTCGCTGACTAGAGATATTTGGCCGAAAGCTGGTAAAATGGCAAAATCTAAGACATTTGAGGCTGAGTGAAACATTAACCATGGGGCTGTAGCCAAAGAGGTGAGAGGGAGACAGGGGAGCATGAGGAATGGGAGAGAGAGGGGAGTGCGAGGAGCGGGAAAGAGAGACAGGCAAGCGTGAGGAGATATAGGAATGGAAAATAATATATGGGCCTAGATTTACTAAATTGTGATAATTGAACGAATTGGATTGATTGTAATAAAAAAAAAAAAAAAAAAAAAAAAAGCCTTATTTTTACCTTGCAATTCATTGACATGTCATTGCATAAAATAATGTGCTTTTTAAAAATGTTTTTTACAGTAGCAATAAATGTAACAGAAATGTATTAATGCCAGATTTTTCATTAACATGCTAATGACGAAACTCCAATACCTGGACGTATAGGGTTAACAGCAAACAAGTAACACACATTTTTATCACGTATCTCAGACTGGCGTTCGGCCCAATTTGTCGATTTATAAAATGTATACATATATGCAATACAAGACAATTTGACCTAAAATAGGTAATACAAATACATTATATTAATCCCGAAGAAGTACAAGTGGCCGGCTAGTCATAGTTAAATTAAAGAGATAAAATGTGCAAATACAGACATGAGCCTTTTTGTGTTTTAATAGTAGGGTGTTTATGATTTATGTTAACCGGTTTGGTGCCTCTTGGTATAAATAGTAATTGCAATATTTTCATAATGGTTTTCAGTGCTGTTGTGGTCTTCAAGAAACGCGCATACAAATTCACTAAAACCCTTAATATGAGTTGCAGGGACCACGCAACGACATGGGTGTTCTGAGTTGGCCTGTTTATTCAGCCTTATAACATGGAACGTAAAGTAGCACAGCTTGTCTTCAGCATATATAAACAGCCTTATAACATGGAACGTAAAGTAACACAGCTTGTCTTCAGCATATATAAACAGCCTTATAACATGGAACGTAAAGTAACACAGCTTGTCTTCAGCATATATAAACAATGTAAAGATCAGGATCCTGAGCAGGGTTTTGCCCTTTTTTCCAGTTCAAGTCCATCATAGAAACATACAGTTTAGCAAGGATCAGTGTCCCAATTTAACAGACCTTTTGGCAAGCTGTTCTCTCTCCAGAGTTTCAGGACATGCTTACTGATTCAGGAAGGAACCAGGAACAAGTGAAGAGTCTGGGTTTTTCCAAACCCCTTAACGAGGCAGCTGGGACCTAGTTAATTAACCCAGCCTTTTCAAAGCTGTGATTAATCCGGTCACTGCTGGACTGCAGACCGATACATAAGGCACGTGGAGTTTTAGTTGGCTGTCAGTCAGCCTTTGTATAGAAGGGGCGCGCGCGCGCACGGCAGGGAGAGGGGAGCCGACAGACAGCGACGAAGATGAAGAAATTCATCTTTTCGCGCTGCTGCCTGCGCTCAATGTGTGTGTGTATGTGTATGTATGTATTTGTGTGTCTACACAAGTTTGGTAAAAATAAAATTTTTATTAATGTTTTTTTTTTTTTTTTATAAATTACACATAAACACACACGCACACCCATATACATACACATACACACATACATATACACAAACACACATAAACACTGTATACTCACACAGTATATACACGGACAGCATGCGGCATGTGCACGCGCTTTTGCATAGGCACACACGGCCGCATGCTGTATAGAACGGCCCTGAGTCTCCCAAGCATATTGAAATTCACCTTGTCACAATTACCATTATGAACCCTTTTTTATTACTAATATCACGCTGCATAAAAAGCTGCACGTTTAATCATTTCTTATAGATATATATTCTAATTTGGCTTGTACTTCCTATGTGCAGGGCTGTTATCGGGGGAGCACTAGGCCAACTGTCCTGGTCAGGCAGTAAAGGGGGAGCCCAGCCGACCCCAGAAGTTGGTTCCTGCAGGAAATCGGAAGCAACTTCTGAGATTGGCTGGGTCCACCATGCTGATCAAGTAGGCTTTGCCTTCAGGAAATTTTCCACACCATCTTCCTCACACCTTGCACAACAACTTGGAGCCCTGGATACAGGCCCCGGGCCTTCCTGTGTGTCTCACTCCCTATCACAAAATGTTTTTCCCTTCATGTACAATTTATAAAAGTAATTATCCTTGAGGGACAGGACATTAATGAATGCCCAGGGTGGAGGAATTGAAGGCCCGGCCTGAAGCAGAGGCCCTTGAATCGTCCGTCATTATGGCCTGTCCCTCAAGGATAATTCCTGTGTGAGGTTTTTATGCAATAATATTAACAAACCATCATGTGCATTATGCACCCCTCCCCTTTACCAAAAAACTGCCACGGCCTTCCACCCGCCAAGAGCCTCTCTCCCCATACAATTTTCACTCCCTCAATTGAATGACCTCCTGAATAAGTAAGTGATGTTATTTCTTATAATGGAAGTACATACATACCTGTGTATGTGCTCACGCCCCTCCTCCTTACCTTGTCTCCAGCATTCTGAGGTCACGTCATGTGACGTCACGCTGCCATGGCAACACGACATCATGTGACCATGTGGCTGTCAAGGTGATACGTCGCCAGAAGCCGCCAGAGACAAGGTAAGGGGAACTTAGAGGCCTCGTTCGCAATCCCCGGCATTTAAGTTAAATGCTTTGGGGAAGAATGCGGTGCCTCTGTAAGCGCCGCACCCCCCCCCCAGAAAATCTTGCGCCCCCCAGTCTTAGATGATGTGGGAGCTGCTCCACTACTACTGTATGTTGGCTCCTACCACTTCTGCCTTGACGTATTCATGGATGTGCTGATAAAGGCTTGTGAGAAATCCTTTTGACGCACCGCACACCCCAATATTATGATCTTATTAGACTTCTTTAACCATTGTATTTATGAACTTCATTCGATTATGTTTTACTATACTAGTTTGGCTATTTTTGCCACATTTTGATCCTTTTATCTTTTAACTACAGTGCAATAAAGAATGTTTCTTTGCCCAGAAGACTTTGGGGGCCATGTGTAAAGAATCGTTTTGAGAAAGAAAAAAAACGTGCATTGTGTCAAAATCTATGTCACCTAAAATTATTAGCAGAATATGTTGGTATGTCATTTTTCCTATTCTCATGTTCTATTAATTTTTGAGTGGTGTCATGTTTTTACATATGAATGCATTAGGAATTGTTTGCATGTACTTGCATTTATTTTTTGCACCTACTTGCATTTGTTTTTTGATGACTTTTGATGCATTTATGGAGTTCAAAAGTGGTGCATGCTTGAAGTTAAATGAGACATATTAGGCTAAGCTCACACCCTTTGCTTGCCTGAGAGAGTGCAATGTCTTACATTGCTGCGCGGTTATAGCAGAAGCAATCCTTGCTCATAGTGTTGGCGGCGATGCGTGGGCGTCACGAAGCTGGTTCGCCCTCATTGGCTGAACCAGCTCCCGTGAAGCTGATGTCACGTGGCAGCCGCCGGAGAAGACAAAATGTATGGTCTCCTCAAAACGCTGCCGCGTCAACACGGCATATATTTACAGTATAATGTACATGCAAAAAAATAGGCGTTGGGAAGATATTTTGTTTTATCAGACCAGATGAAATTAGTGTATAGAGCTTCCAAATCTCAGGTCGCAACTGGATATTGGTGTTAAGAAACCGCCTTCTTGCTTTTTAGCACTTTGTCAGATCACGCCTATTTTTTTAAAAAGATTTTTTTTTAATCACTCTGCCCGTATTCATCTTACACATTCACCTAGTACAGACGTCTCTATCACACCCTCACTCACCCCTCTTCCCCCCCGCCCCACCCAAAACCCTTTTGAGTTCCAAGTCTCCTCCAGGTTGGGGAATACTAAGAAATGGGGTTGTCAATACTAATTAATTGAAGATCTGTTTGGCCTTTTAAAGCTGAAGTCCAAGCAATATCCTAGTTTTTTTAAATTTATTTTTTTAAGTTAATCAGTTCTGTACTATGAGAAAATACCTGTAGCATTTACAAAAAACAAACAAACAAAAAAAACAACTCTGAATGAAACTTTTAATGTATTATAACGTAACCAGCATTTTTTGTTTCTATTGCAACCTTTTACAAAGTCACATCCCCTTCCTCTTCTGAAACAGGCTCTGGCACACCCCTTTTTGAGTTCTGCCCTCGCTCTAGCTGTGCACAAATTGTATCTAGTGACTGCCTGGTCACATGATCTTCCCCACAGAACTTTGCATCTTTGGTCCTCTTCTGCTGCACTGACAGCCATTTAGTGAACCCCCGAGCCGAATCTTCGCTGATCGATCACAGGAGAACGGATCGATCGGCAACTTAGCTAATTACTTATTGTATGGAATTAATAAATGCATATATTAAATGGAGAGAAGAAAAAGAAAACAGCAGCTTGGACTGCTTTAAACATCTGTGGAATGTACTACCTAGAGAGACTGTAATGGCCGATAAAGTAGATCTCTTTAGGAATAGGTGTTAGAAAAAGGAAAGGTAAACACAGATATGCCAAATAAAACATGATGAGAACATTGAGCCAGGGACAAATCCTATGAGACCTAATTACTGTAGCACGTTTCACTTTTTTTTGTTGTGTCCACTGGATCAACAGAACTATACATTTGTATCATAACTAATTACAATTTAACAAAAGTTGAACACTATTGACAAAATACTTTTTTCAATCGAATCTACTGTTACTATGGTATGTATTGTACACTCTATCATGTTTAAAATTGATCATGAACAGGAGATACTAAAGGGCGAGAGGTCAGATAAAGACGTAAAATAAAGCACGTAAGGAAAAAAAGACAATTTTTTTATTAGTACAAAAAAACATTAAAAGTACGAAAAAAAACAAAGACTAGTAAACAAGAATTGAGACTTAAATCTCCTCTGACAATGAGAATAACCAGGGGGATCCCTGTGCATGTGCTTTGTCAAGAAATATAAAAACAGAAAAGCATGGATTTCTAGTAGAGTGATTGGAGAAGTCTCCTTTTGACTCCCCACCTCATAACTTTTCTAGTGAGTAATGTCAGTTATG
Organism: Ascaphus truei; assembly: GCF_040206685.1. Lineage (NCBI taxonomy): Eukaryota > Metazoa > Chordata > Amphibia > Anura > Ascaphidae > Ascaphus > Ascaphus truei. The sequence goes on from NC_134502.1 coordinate 12,049,572, forward strand.
TCAAAATATTCTGCCCTATTCATGTCTTGCATGTTTTCCTTGACCTGTCAAAAAGAGTAGAATAAATATAAAGCAGAAAACATTTTCCTGCATTCAGAACATTGTTGCACATATCTGTTAAAATGCACCTTCTGTTACTACATGCTGTCTTTTCCGGTGCATAATAAGGTCTGATCTTAGAGTATTGTTCTTGCCACATTAAGTACATGCATAGGGCCAGAGCTGGAATAATACTCTGACTGCACTATCCAGACAGAATTTATACAAGGTGGACAAAATAAAATCTTGGATGAACTTACAACTTTAATAAAATACTACTATACATACAAGTTCTCCTATTTTGCAGTCTTTAGTTGCTTCCCTGCACCAGTCAAACAACATGCTCTATCTATCCCCTCCAATCAATAATCCTATTCACCTCTACCCATGCATACTGTATCATATTTCTATTCCTTACTTCTTCCTATGCATACCACAGCTTTTCTCCACCTCTCCCCACTTTGCCCCACACCCTTATGTTTAACTTTTCCCCTGCACACTATTCCCACACTTCCTCTCAGTAAACGTTTCCAATCTGCGTCCCCAATGGCAGGACAACCTCTTCTCTCTTCACCAGACACCGCCCTCTCTTTATTCCTTTCCATTTAGCATCAGATTTGCTGCTCTCTCCCTCCTGCAGCTCACCGACCTTCTCTCGATTTTGCAATTCTTGATATTTTGGGGATACTTCCCCCTATGAAGTTGCATTGTCTAGAGCTGGCTGTTACTGAGACATGCTTCTCTTCCTCACTAACTTCTGTATTTTGTTTCATCTTGTTCAGAAGAAAGGGAGAGTTTTGCTTCTCAGGTGACGGCTGCAGACACTGGTGGCAGGGGGAGTGGGAGATGATGGATAAGGTTGAGATGTCCATTAACAGAGCTAAAAATGCACTTGCCAATAGAGACTGAGCAAATGTATTTTTACAGCCTTGCATGGGGACGTCCCCTCAGGTGTGTATTGTGTCTACTAGGTACTGATATATCAGAAAAGCTTTTCCCACACCCACTGCTTACAATATGGCTTCTATTCTGTGTGGGTTTTTTGGTGATTAACTAGATTTGACCTGTAAGTAAACCTTTTCCCACATTCAGGGCATGCATACGGCTTCTCTCCGGTGTGGATTAGCTGGTGGCTGACAAGATGGGAGCTACAGACAAAGCTTTTGCCACATTCACTACATGCATAAGGTCTCTCCCCCGTGTGGCTCCTCTGGTGTATAGCGAGATGTAGGCTCCGAGTAAAGCTTTTACCGCAATCACTGCAGACGTGCGTCCCTTCTCCTGTGTGTATTTTCTGGTGATCAACATAATGTGACCTGTGAGTAAAGCTTTTCCCACATTCACTGCAAACATACGGCCTCTCTCCCGTGTGGGTCCTCTGGTGACTAACCAGGTTTGACCGGCGAGTATAACTTTTTCCACAATCGGTGCATACAAACGGTCGCTCTCCGGTGTGGGTCTTCTGGTGGCTCACGAGATGTGAGCTGGAAGTGAAGCTTTTGCCACATTCATTGCACTCATAAGGTCTCTCTCCAGTGTGGGTCCTCTGATGTATAGTGAGATGCAAGCTACGAGTAAAGCTTTTCCCACATTCGCCACACACGTGTGCCCTTTCTTCTGTGTGTGTTTTCTGACGGATAACAAAATGCGAGCTGGAAGCAATAATTTTCCCACTTTTAGAGCACACATAATCTTTCTGATCTACGTCATCTTTCTGCTGGGCTGCATCCACAGGTTTTTTAACAACGCTTTCTAGCTTAATGGACTTTTTTTCTTCTTCCTTGATGTGTTTTTGTGTAGTGTCTGCTTTCTCATCAATATCATTAAGATCAGATAAGCATTGTGCTTCTATACGACTACTTGAATAATTCTCATGGCTGAGGCTTTGTCTGTCATATGATAATTTCTCCAACGATTTTTTTGGAGCATTTTTCATCTTGTTTAATTTAAGTTTTTTAGGAACCTTCTCTTTGGTTAACCATTCTTTAGAAGGGTGAACATTGCGAAATTCTTCTTTGACTTCAATTCTGGTCTCACAATCTGTTAAAAAGAGTAATACATGGTGAGTAAAAAGTTATTTACAGCCCAAACGTAATGAAAACATTATGGGACCCATTCTATAAGCTCCCCTATAACGAAACTCCTCAAAAAACATGCAAAACATACAGATAACTGGGCAACTATAAAAAGTAAACCTACAATTCCAGAGAGATAACCCGTGTTGACGTTTAAGATCAGCTATACTGGAAATAAGAGGATAACTCCCACCCTCTGCCGTGCACTCAAATGGCAATCTCATAATTACTAAATAAAATGTAACTTAATACTTATAAACAAAGAAATAAAATAAAGAACCCGCTTGATTTTATTACAAACTATCACAATAAATGTTAACAATAGCATTGTGTTGTTTGTACGTAATGGGGAAAATAGCAAGCAAGATACAATGTTGCATAATATATTCGAAACATATTGGAGCTTGCGTGTCCTGATCTGTGTGACTGAATTACTGTTTGATTTCAAGTGCTGTTTATACTAAAAAGGTGGAGTTAGAACCAGAAGGGAAGTACTGTGCTGTGTATACTCGCAGGGGTGGCTGAACTTGGGGAGTGTACAGTGGGTTCATTTATTTTTAAATGGTGTGGGAATTGAAAGTCTGTAGCAAACTTTTTTTTCTCTCTCTCCTGCCTGATTGAGCCTGCAGTGGGTGTGGTTAGTTGATTGCTAACATAACACACCTGGTTGGTGTGTGTATCCCTAATTAAAATAAGTGCATGTATGTGCACTTGGAGCAGCTGTTCCAGGGAGCATACCGCTGTGAGAAGTGTGAGCAGGTGGTCTCTTTAGATTCTCAGATTGCTGATCTGAAGAGGAAACTTGCAATATTGAGGGACATTGACAATCTTGAAAGGAGTTTAGTGCTCACGGAGCAGGCCTTGGCTGGGACGAGTGGTGCAGATGATGGAGTCGTGAGTGAGGAACAGGTAACAGTTAGACGGGGAAGAGACTGACCCATCCCAATAGATTTGCCATATTGAGTGAAGTATTGGCAGGAATGGCAACGCTTGGGGAGACCGATTCCTGTAGCAGCCAGGGGAATAGTTCCTCGAGCACAAAGGGGACTCGGGATACACAGAGACCAAGAAATATTGTTGTGGTAGGAGACTCCATTATTAGGAAAATAGATAGAAAACTGTTAGGGTCATGGCAACAGATTAACCTGTCTCCCGGGGACTCAAGTTCGGCACATTGCAGATAGGGTAAACAGACTGTTGGGAGGGGTTGGGACTGACCCAGCGTTCTTGGTACACGTTGACACCAATAACAAAGTTAGAGAAAGATGGTGGGTCCTAAAAAATTATTTCAGGGATCTAGGCCGTAAGCTTAAGGCAAGGACCTCCAAGGTAGAATTTACTGAAATACTATCAATGTAAGCACCCAACATTTTTATTATTCTAAAATTATTGAAGGCAGTCATAACTAATTATTATATGTAGATCACGATGATTACTGTGATTTGCACTGATTTATCCTATATGTAGAAGTGCAGTCTGCTCACATGCAATTTCTATTAGCACCATATGAGGGCGCCAGTAGACCCTGGTTACCAGGGCAACCCTTGACTATTTAAATCACCGCGGGCAAACATGCACTTTTTGCCCTAGGAGAAGTTCTGTAGCAGAAATGAAACGTACGTTGGGACGTTTCTCATGACTATATGCATTATCCAGCAGATGGGTCTGTTTTAGCTTTTTATGTAGGGGGATATGTTTTTAGTTACACACTGCAGGGAATAGCTAGAAGGGTTATTGGTCAGCCAAGTGCTTAACAGTGTACGCCAAGAGCAGGTATCTGTTTTTCTCAGGTACTCAGCTTTTTGTCACTGCAGGACCTTACCTCTGATAGATCAGGCTCATTAATTAACGACATACTGAGCCGCTGACACTACAGTAGTACCTGAACTTTTTCAGTGCACGTCTACATCGCCCCAAAGACGGATGCTTGATGGGGTTACCCAGAGCTGCTCCCCTCTGCACAGGACCAGCATGCTAAGGGTTAACATGCGTGTACTATGTGGAACGTCATCTCCACCCACTGGAATGTAAATGAACCAGGAAGACAAAGGACTTTGAATCCACAGCTGTATTCAATCTGAACCCCTTCAGTGTCCATCTGCAACACCACAAAAGGCGGACAGCCTTTGGCACAGCCAAAGGGCTACTAAAGGGCGTGAGCCGTTTGCTGATGTTCGGTAATGTTAAAGCTTCTCTATTTCAATCTGAAACTCACCAGCCCTTTATCCCCTTTACCCAATTTTCCAACTCAATCTGTCCATGAAAGGTCTGTGAATTGACTGTATAACCCTGTTCATTTAATGTAACCATGTATTGTTATCATAACTCTGTGCCCAGGACATACTTGAAAACGAGAGGTAACTCAATGTATTACTTCCTGGTAAAACATTTTAATAAATAAAAAAAAAGTACCTGGGTTACCAATTATGGTCTTATATTATTTCTCATTTATCAGTAACCAATTATACTTTGTGCAACTTGCTCTATAAATATTCCTAATATTACTCACAGCGACCCAATAGTGGAGCTTCACATTAACTCAGATCCATCTGAAGTGGGCTGTGGCCTTTAACAATTAGCTGCTAGCTTCTATGCACTTGAAATATCTACATAATAACATCATATACCTAGTCATCTCTAGGGATGGGTCAGCATTGAGTTACACTTGTTTGATCAGACTTGCATCGACAGTTCTTCACCCACTATTGAAGTGGTAATATATTACCTGACCATTTGTGATATCGCCAACCACTTCGCCCCTAATTATTTTAACACTCCCTGCTATGCGGATATTACTAGGATGAGACTATCAGATAAAACTGACCATTAAGCATAATAATTGTGGACAGTCTCTCCAATAAGAATCCTCTCTCTAATGTAATGTGGAGATTATATCCACCTTACCACATTTTAAATTAGTGTGATTTCTGTTTTAAGAGGTTCTATTGAATGTTATATTTGAATAATTGCGGTGTCCATTCAAGTTGTTTTCTTTTGGAGGGCTCCTCTCTGTGGTCATCCATGTTTGTATTCACTGAATTATCAGTCAATCACAGTATTGCACCCACAACATCATCCCTTTAGACGTACCTATTATATATTAACAATACGCATATATCTGATTTGATAGAATTCTTAAGTTGATCAACTTCTATTTCTGTGTTTTTTTCTCTCTACACTTCCGCACTATGCGACCGCAACCCAGTCAAAGCCGGCTTGAAATAAAGCCGGGCTCGGTGCCAGGCCTCTTACGTGCTCCGGCGTCTCATCTCAGCGACGCCACGTTGTCATGGCAACGTGACGCGGTGACTCCGCAGATAGCAGGCGATGCCGGAGGAGGAGCTGGATGGCAGGTAAGAGGCACGTGCAGTGGCATGTAGAAAATTCAACTAGCACACTCGCAGGATGTCAGATGCTCACGTGACAGTCCATCTCGTTTCCCGTGCAAAACCGTTGGTGCCAACCTGCCAGTTGCACACCATAGGAAATCTGGAGTAAAGAAAACGGCTGCAACAGGGCAATATTTAAAATGGCCACATTTTCCCTTGATTCTAATTCTTTGTCGACTGCATATATCCATATGACTTCTACATATCCTATTACTAGGTTTTAAATGTCTTCTGTATAAATGTTATTCAGATACATAACATAGAACTATAAAAAGTGTATACATATTTTATTTCTCGGTTTATATCAATGAATATGATCCGGAAATGTCACAGTGAAAGGGTTAATGTTGTAGGTATATAAGGAAATGGTACTGATTAGCTACTCGTTAGAGCTGACGAAGGGTGGGTGTGTCCTCCCTGAACCGTTGTGTTGGATACTTGATGTCTCTGCATGGACGCTTAATAAAATACGAATCAATCCGAATTGTGCTAACATTGTCCTGTTACAGCAGTTTTCTTTACTCCGCACTTACAGAGGCACCGCAAACTCCCCCGGCAATCAGTTTAACTGGGGAAGAGCGCGAGGCTCGGTGCAATGGCACTGCTGTCAAGCCGGCCCTGATTACCCAGCACGCTGCTCAGAACGGCCCTACGCGTTTTGCTCTGTCCAGGAGCTGACAGGGGGAAAATAGGAGACGCCCCACCCACATCAGAGAGATATAGATACACAGAGACACATACACAGAGACACACACACATACACAGACAGAGACAGACATCTCCATGCAACCTAATAATTCTATATGTGCCTAAATAGAATCAGTGATAGAATACATCTAAACGTCTCCATAGTGATATCCATAGTGATAGCATCTCTAACAGTGATAAATGCAGGTGGATGGAACATCATAATTAAGGGAAAGCATCCAGACTAATGTGGGTGTATTATAGGTAATTAATTCGGGATATGGAAATTCAACAATAAACTGCAAGGCTAGTATAACCAAAACATATCTCAACCTCAAGGATAGGTAATATAGTTAATGTAGTAAACATATGTATATAATATAGTAACGTGTCAGTACAATGCAGATCTCTATAAGTGGAACACATATAAATAGGAACACATGCATTATATAATAAAAAAAATTGGATGACGTGTTATGGGTGACGGGTATACAATGATAACTGTCATATAACAAAGAAGCAGAAACATTTGTTAATTGATCAATAATGCATAGAGGTATATAGAGGAGGATAGGTCCAGGTCAAAGACACACTCCTGATGAAGCCGGAATAGTATCACTAGGCGAAACGCGTCGAGTGATTTTTGGACCGAGGCGATCCGTACCTAACCACCTCCACAACAAGAGTGACGTCAGACGCTCCGACGGACGCGATGGAACAGAGAGGCTGTCTCCTTACAGATCCCGAAAGTGAAGGGATCCAACATATCTAAGGAAGGTGGTGACACAGATTGCGGTTCGGTGACCCACAGATTCACCATTGGGTGATATATGCTCTTTTTTTACTGCACAATTGTGAGTGCACATTTTATATTTTATACATAAAGACTACATATACGTTATTGATCTGTGCTATGTGAGTCTCTTCTATCTCTCCACATTTCTCACACACCACCCATTGTGCCATTGGACGGGAGTTCTGACCAGCACACATCCACTGACTACCACTGGTAGCAGCCCTACTTGCAAGTGCCTGTTTTTCAACTGCATCCTGTAAGTAGGCTGGGCATAAGAGCCAAGAATACAAACTGTGTTTTATTCCATAGACACTTTAAACATCTGCACTTAAATTTAGTTTGTCTATGTTTCCCTTATATGCTCCCCCCTGGATTGTTTGAGAATGATGCATATATAGTACATGTGTAACAGTGTGATAATATAGGGAACAGCCCTAATAAATCACTTCCTATACAAGGAACAAGATAAAAGGATAAATCAGACAAATGAGTGATTCAAGATACAGTCAAGATATAGTCTATCAAGTGGGTTCAATGAGAGTCCCAAAAAATGAGATTGATTCTTGAGCCTCTATTGGAGTCCTCCTAATGTGATTCCAATTGAAGGAAAAAAACAGGAGCCTCTAGCAGCATTCAAAGGAAGGACAGTATCCAGAAGAATACCTAAGGGGAAAAAAAGTGCGTGCTCCATGGCGTATGACAAATCGAATACTGTTAAAGGAGTAACCAAATAAACTCACAAGGAAAATAAGATTGATTATAATTAGCAGCCAGAAATGAACGAGGGCAAAGTAAAGATGGACCTCATACCACACCACACCACACTGCAACCGGAGATGTCTCGCTTCTAAACCGGCAAGAGATCGTAGATCCATACAGTTTGCGTGTAGAAAGACCACGCTGTAGAAGCGTGCAGGGAAGTGTGTCCAAATGTATGTGGACTTGGGCTGTGTGGAGAGTGAGACGGCCCTCCTTATCTGTGTGTGTGTGTGTGTGTGTGAACGTCTCCAGAAACAAATTTGGAGAACTCACCGAAGAAAGAAAGAATGTGAGCCTCCGTCTGAATCTCAGCAAGAGTAAAGTGATGCTCAACAAATTTGTCTAGTCTGCAAAGACCAAAATAAATGGAATAGAACTAGAAGCCGAAGAGTATGTCCAGATACCGTAGAGATCAAGACATAAGGTGTTAACCCCATCGTTGTCATTCTTGTCTACCAGAAGCATCTATATCGACTGCAATGATGCTATGGGGGGGATTATGGAGCCACCTATCTATATATACAGAAATAAAAAGAAAAATTCATAACAACATAACCAAGCAGTGAGATAAAAAGTATAATAATTATAAATATAGTATCTGAATCAGACTACTAGAGTCAATATAGAAAACTAATTGTGTACTCTATGAAGGACCTCATGACAGATTATATGAATAGACCAAGTAAATCCCTCAATGGACTGAGTGTCTTCTGTCTATAGATCCATTCAGACTCCGTTCGCAGGAGCTTCTTATCTAGATCACCATGCCTTATAATATTTACAAGGTGGTCTATCCCAATGAATTTGAGATTGTTCGAATCTTCATTGTGGTGGATATTTAAAGGTCTTGCCACCGGAATGTGTAATTCATTTCTCACCGTATTCCCATGTTCTCTGACCCACCACTTCTTAACTGTCTGATAGTTTTTCCTACATATTTTACACCACAGGCGCAATTAACGAGATGAATCACACCAGTCAGTTTGCAGTTGGACATGTTTTATATTCAATTGTTCAGTATTGTTGCATTGGAAAATATTTTACTAGGTTGCATAAAGCTGCAGGTGTTACTACTAAATGACTCCAAAGCTCTCGTGGTCAGCCAATTCAGAGATCTCTTATGTTGGCAGTGGCTGTGCACCAATAAACTTTCACATTGAACATTATTAACATTTATTGTGATATTTTATTTATTTTTTGATAAGTATGAAAAGTTTCATTTTATTTTGTAATGACGTGATTGGCACTTGAGTGCACGAGGGGGGAGCTATCCCCTCATTTTAAGTGTATATGTTTCCTTGCCTCTATGTTATGCATCATCTTTGTGTAAGGACTATAGTGGCCTATTTATATTTCAATATTAGGAGCAAATAAAAATACCACTTGTGAGAACATTCACATGTCAGCACCGCTGTCTTTTGCCATTCTCTTAGCATACAATGCTTCCACTGCAGGCAGGGATTCTGGGTAATAACATGGAAATGAGCTTAATATTAAGAGCATCACCTTGAGCGACTTGACCTCCCCATTTTCCAGTAGATATAACACGTTTAAGGGATCAGGTGTTTTTATTTAATTAATGTACATTCTTATATGATATGTATCCATATTTAAAGAGAAGCTTCTAGTCTCTGTATTTTCATATAATGATAATAGCATGTTCTTTTATAGTGCTGCTAGTTTTACGTAGCGCTTTACAGAGACATTTTGCAGGCACAGGTCCCTGCCCCGTGGAGCTTACAATCTATGTTTTTGGTGCCTGGGGCACAGGGAGATAAAGTGACTTGCCCAAGGTCACAAGGAGTCGACACCAGGAATTGAACCAGGCTCCCCTGCTTCAAACTCTCAATGCCAGTCAGTGTCTTTACTCACTGAGCCGCTCTTTCTCATTAAACACACTTACAAAACGGGGATAAATCTACTGGATGTGACATTCACTCTTTTTTCTTTTATAAACCAGGAGAACCACTACTTTGCTATTGACACTTAGAACTCAATTTTTCTATTAAAAGATCATTTGATTTATTTTAGGAAACCCCTCTTTCTGCTAAGCATAAATGTTTCATCAATGTTAAAACCACACATGATATAAGTTATGGTGGGTAAAAAAAAAAGTGACACAAAGCCTCCACCGTACAGTAAATGAAAATATCACTTGTGACATATTCACGTCTCCGCCAGGTCTGCAACCCCGCTTTTCCCCATTATCTCTTAGCATACAATGCTTCCACCGCAGCAAGGGATTCTGGGAACTGACATGCAAATGAGTATATAATGTGTGCTTAAGGGTAGCACATCACACACACACACGATTAGGAGCTTCTCCCTGCTCCAGTCAGCTGCTTAATGCCAGCATGCTGGTGAATACTATCCCACGCCCCACAGAGCACTAGTAATTATAACAGGAGTACAGGACTGGGGAAAGTTATTCTGGGTTATATAATAATAGGTTCTTTTTTCTTGTATACTGCTGAGTTTATGCAGCCTCATTCATAGATTTCTTGAAGGCATGGGTCCCTGCAAATAAGAAATCAGAAAAATATGATGTTCCTTGAAGGAGAGAAGTCTCAATTTTGTTACCCCTATGGGGTCAAAGTGTTGTGGTGGTTGTTGAATCTGTCACGGCGGCAGTTGGGGGGTAAGTGGGCTTCTCCTTGCCAGAAGGAGCTGGCACTGGCGAGTGAGAGGAGCTCAATTAAACGTGAGTTCCGGGAGCCAATCATGTCAACGGCTCTGTCACGTAGGCCTGGCCTGGGTGTCACGGGTCATCGGTTCAAGGACCGTTGACCTTTAACCCTCTGATAGAGCACTCTGGCAGGGGTAGCACGTACCAATTATTTAACGGTAAAATAAAAAAAGTCCCAGCCTTGTACCGCCAGACCTTGTCTTGTCATTTGTGCGTTATTTATGGGGGGGTTCTGGGTACTTGGGGTGAAGGGTAGAGGAGCTCCCTCGCAGTCTCCCAGGTCAAGAAAGACATGTGCAGGGGAGAGACATAGATAGGGGTAAGACAGGGAGACTATTGTACGCCAAAAATTAAACTAGTGACCAACATCTGGACATTTGCTGTTTCTTATATGTATTCACATTTATTTATTTATGCTGTCCTGTTTCAACTCTGCCCTCTCTCAGGCTAACCAAACCTACTTTTCATCACTAATCAACACGCACAAGTCTAACCCACGTCGACTCTTTTCTGTCTTTGACTCTCTACTCAGACCACCCTCGGCTGCCTCCTCTTCTTCCTCCATCTCACCTCAGGACTTTGCTGACTTTAAGGAAAAGGTGGAATCCATACGTCAGAACATCCCATCTGTTGCCTCCTCCCATCCCACACCGCTTCCTAGCTCTCCTCCTGCCTTTCTGGACTCTTTTTCTGCTATCTTGGAGGAGGATGTGTCACTGCTGATCTCCTCTTGTCCCTCTACCACCTGCCCTCTTGATCCCATTCCTTCCCATCTCCTAAAACCTCTTGCTCCTTCTATAATCCCTATGCTCACACAGATCTTTAACTCTTCCCTCTGCTCTGGTACTTTTCCCTCCTCTTTCAAACATGCAACGGTGATACCATTGCTCAAAAACAGCAAGCTTGACCCTAGCTGTCTTAACTATCGACCTGTCTCCCTCCTAATTTCTCGCTATGCACCATCCCGACTCTTGCGGTCTTCTCAAGGATGTCTTCTTTCTACCCCCTTTGTATCTAAAGCCCTCTCCCACCTTAAACCTTTCTCACCGACTGCCCCGCACCTCTGGAATGCCCTTCCCCTCAATACCCGACTTGCACCCTCTCTATCCACCTTTAAGACCCACCTTAAGACACATTTGCTTAAAGAAGCATATGAATAGCACTGTGGATAATCCTGGACACATGATACATAAAGCTTGGCCCCCTGCAGACGCACTTACTAGAATTCCCTCCTTCTGTCTCTGTACGTTCTCCCTACCTACCAATTAGATTGTAAGCTCCTCGGAGCAGGGACTCCTCTTCCTTAATGTTACTCTTATGTCTGAAGCACTTATTCCCATGACCTGTTATTTATATTATTTGTTATTTATATGATTACAACATGTATTAATACTGTGAAGTGCTATGTATATTTATGGCGCTATATAAATAAAGACATACAATACAATACCGGTCTTATGAACTGTGGGTAACTTGGCTATTCATGGGTTTTTTTTGTTTCCACAAGGGGATTGGATCCACATGTTAAAGATAGCTTTGGGCAGTCTATAACTGTGGCTTTCCAGGTATCCCCAGGGTGATTCCTGAATTTTGATCCATGATGTAAAGATGCAAGACTTTGTTCCAGCACAGCAGCAACCAGTCCAGGAGTGAAGGGGTTTATAACAACATAACCACAGGACTTTTAAACCAAAGTTGCATTTCTGGCGCTTGCAAGCAAATGACAATTTCTTTCGTTCCAAGGACAATTTATTTCGTTCCCTTATCCCAGTAAGTGTTGTTTTAAGTGTATTCTGCAGATGTCGTGTGTTTGTCTATTAAGGAAATAAATCACAATTTATTTTGCAACTTGTTCTGTTCAATCAAGTACCCAGAAATATAAATGTGTTGATAAAGTTGGTGTACATCGTGACAGTACAAAGTGTCGTCTTTTGCTTCTCGTCCGTTTTAACATGGAGCCCTATACGTTTATGCCTGCCGTATTACATGAAGCAAATTATTACATGAACCAAATTGAGGAACCAACCAGGAAATGGGCCTTTACTGGATTTAGTACTATCAAACAATGTAGAAGTAATAGCAAATATTCAAGTGAGTGAATATTTATGAAAAAGAGTGATCTCATATGAAATGTAAAAAAAATCCCAAAACATTGGGATAAAGTTCTTGCAGGAGACAATGAGAGACAAAAAAGCCCAATGCTACATCCAATTTGACAAAATACAGGCATACCCCGCTTTAACGTACGCAATGGGACCGGAGCATGTATGTAAAGCGAAAATGTACTTAAAGTGAAGCACTACCTTTTCCCACTTATCGATGCATGTACTGTACGGCAATCGTTATATACGTGCATAACTGATGTAAATAACGCATTTGTAACAGGCTCTATAGTCTCCCGCTTGCTCACAGCATCGGTCAGGTAGGGAGCCGGTATTGCTGTTCAGGACGTGATGACAGGCGCATGCGTGAGCTGCCGTTTGCCTATTGGGCGATATGTACTTACTTGCGAGTGTACTTAAAGTGAGTGTACTTAAAGCGGAGTATGCCTGTATATAGTAATTAGTATATAGTTGAATACTTCAAAAAAAATATTCTCATAAACAAGGGTCATATCGTTAAACCCTTTGGCCAAAGCGTTATAAGCCTGCAAGCCAACGTCAAGGCATAACTAAATTCATAACCAAAAGGAAACAATAAGGAAGACAAATAGGCAGACTCTTTAAAACATTGTAAGGCTAAGATTATAGTCCTTCCTTGCGTGTCTGACGGACCGCATAGCCTCGCGCACACCTGTTGCCCAAGCGATGTGTGTACTTGGCTGCAGGAGATTGGGAAGGTGACAGGGAGGCGTTGCAATGCTGGTTCGCCTTCATTGACTGAACCGCTCACGTTATGCGGCTGCACGTGAAAATACATTTTTTGTCTTTTCAAAATGCAGTCGCGCCTTCATGCTCCGTCGGTTGCGCGCGCGCGCACACACACACACACTAGGGGCGGCCGCATAGGGATTATGCCATTTGTGTTTGTTGAGCACGAGCACCATCGCGCCGAAAATAACCTCAGCCTGAGATCAGTGCACTTGGTGTGTACCCTTCAATAATAAAAATAAAAGAAACTAGTCTAAACCAATGTGATGAATAAACAGGTAGGGGAAGAAATGGACAGGGACAGGCAGGCAATTAGATTATGTCAGAAGGGACACAGGCATATATCAGAATTATAAGAAATGTAATAAAAGTGGCAAGATTAGCAAAAAAATAAAGACTGTAATGCAAAGCATGATCAAGCCAAAAAAAGCTATTCAAGTACATCAATAACAAAATGATTAGAAAAGAGAGAATATATTGGACCCTTTCAGTATGAGACGGGCAGCAAAATTATTGGAGAGAAGGAGAAGGCGGAGGCGTTAACGGAAAAAATATATTGCAATAGTAGGAAGTCACAACTTGAATACTGACTAATGTTTTGTTAGAGGAAGAAGTGCAAAAGGCTACTAGATAAAATGAAGGTAAATAAAGCACAATGCCCACGATGGCATGCACCCAAGGGTTCTTAAATAGCCAGACCGTTCTATTTAATATTAAAGGATTCCATTTCCCACGGGCTCGGTACCATAAGATTGTTGTAAAGCAGTTATGGTCCCTATATTTAAAAAAAAGGGGAGTTACAGACCTGTGGTACTGACATTAATAGCCGGGAAGCTACTTAAAGGTTTATTAAGGGATAATATTCAGGCATGGATAACAATTTCTTTTAGTAATAGTCAGCATGGATTTATGAGGGATAGGTTACACCAAACTAACCTTATTAGTTTCTTTGAGGAGGGAAGTAGGAATTTACGCCAGGGCAAGGCAGTTGATGTTGACTACTTAGATTTTGCAAAGGCTTTTGCCACACAAGTGGTTACTGAAAATAAAGGAAATTGGTCTGGGTGAAAATATTTGCACCTGGTTGAAAGATAGACAACAGAGTTGTCATAAATAGAACTTTTAGCCCAACCTGGAAAAATTCCACGTAGAGTACCACAAAGTTCGGTACTGGATCCACTGCTTAAACTTATTTAGTAATGGACCTTGACATTAGCATAGAGAGTGAAGTCTCCACCTTTGCTAACAACACCAAATTATGCAAGGTAGTACAATCAAAAGCAGGATGTAATATCTTTGTAGAAGGTTTGGATAAACTCTAAGCTTGATCACGTAAATGACAGATGAGGTTTAATATATATAAATGCAAGTTGTGCATTTGGAAAGCAAGAGTTAGCAGGCTACACACAAATTAAATGGGACAACATTAGGTCAATCCTTGATAGAGAAGGATTTAGGAGTGCTTGTAGATAGCAGGCTTAGCAATAGTCAGTGGTTGACAAATCACCAAAAAATCTACTCGCCACCTAGTACCAAGCGTGTGCTGCTTGGGCCAATATTTACTCGCCCGGGGGTTAAATCCACTCGCCCGGGGCGAGCAAATGTATAGGTTTGTCGACAACTGGCAATAGTGATCAATATCGAGCAATAGCTGCAAAGGCTAATAGGATTTTATCTTGCATAAAACAGGGTATGTATGGAAGGAAAGACAGCATAATTTTGTCACTGTATAAATCCTTAGCAAGACCACATCTTTAATATGGACATAGTTTTAGGCACCATTCCATAAAAAATATATTATGAAACTGGAAAAAGTGCAGAGAAGAGGCACCAAATTAATAATGGAGATGGAAGGTCTGACGTATGGTGAATTGTTAACTAAATTAGAATTGTTTACATTAGAAAACAGGAGGGGGATGTGATAATTAGTACAAATATTCAGCAACTTTCAAGAGATTTCACCAGCAGCAAAGAAAAGTGTTCTTTACAGATAGGGCAGTTAAAATGTAGAATGTATTACCCATGGAGATGCAATAGATATATTTTAACAAAAGGTTATACGTTTTTATAAAGGAAAGATATACACACCAATAAGTGTACACACACGCTAGTACAGAGTTTCTTGGTGAGCAGCGTGTTAGAAACAATTAGAAATAAACATAGTGATTTTGAACCAGGGAGAAATATGATTGCCATTACTGGAGTCAGGAAAGAATGTATTTTTCCCCTTATGAGACACAATTGGATAATGTTTCACTGAGGCTTTTTGTTTGCCTTCTTCTGGATAAATATACTGTACATACAAATACATGCGGAGTACCTTTATCTTCTTAATTTAACATAGGTTGAACTCGAGACATACCTTTTTCCAACCTCAATTACTATGTAAGTTTAATGCAACTACAGTATGTAAAAGTATTTTAAATGTATGTTGTGTAAAGGCTGCAGTACATTGAGATTCCTCACTAAACATTCTGGCTGTTGTTGATTTTGGAATCAGCAGGCCAGTCCTCTCTCCCCTTACTCTTTCACCTGGTGTTTTACATGGTGACCTCACATTATGCCCATTACTCACCTGAGCTGCCATCTTCATGGATTTCCTTCTCCTGAATATTCTGATGGTCGCTTCCACACGACTCCTCTTTCTGAATGCCCGACATCATCTCTGGGTCTGCATGAAGGAATCCTGTTCCTGCCAAGGAAGAATTACAGTGTCTGCTCATCTCCTTAAAATCGCTCTCCTGGCTTCCCATCAAAATCTTACAAAGTTCTATCTTCAAGGCTCCCTACATATTTTCATTGATTTGTCTACACCTCTGCTTGTCTCCTATGCTCTCCTCATAAATCTCCTTTCCACCTCTACTAAAACCTTTTTCACTCCCTGTCTTCACCCTCATGTGGATCTCCCTCACACTTCGTACATACAGTACCATGAAGTTTCTCTTCCCACGGTCAAGTCAAACCTAAAACCACACCTTCTGAATTATGCATTTCAATAGCCTAGAGGTGATTCAAGTGTTTTTATCTTATCTATTCCATTGCATGAGGGTTAAATAAGTAAATACATATACCCAATATATCTATACCTTACCAATTAGATTGAAAGCTCTTCAGAGCAGGGACTCCTCTTCCACAATGTTACTTTTATGTCTGATGCACTTATTCCCATGATGTGTTATTTGTAGTTATTTGTTATTTATATGATTGTCAAGTATATTACTACTGGGAAGCGCTATGTACATTAATGGCGCTATATAAATAGAGACATACATACTGTACACACTTTACAGACCCGTCTTTAGGTGAGGAAGAGTGCGGGGGAGGGGAGGAGAGGGGGAGAGTTATCTAGCTCTATTTACTACTTTGATCTAACTGTGACACCACTAGCAGTGACCACTCTGCCTACAGTCTCCCAATATATACCACTGGAGATAGTACCAGCTTCTCTTGCACGGCACAGTATGCTTATGCCCTACCTGACTGGCAGGATATTGCACATGGTGCGATAGGCATTGACACTGCACTATAGTCACTGCATGACATGTGCATATAGCAGTAATGCAGCAACACTGTTGACAACCACACCTAACCCTGCCAGTCAGTGGCATAAACTATGATACCTACCCAGATCTACTCCAGCCTCTTGGTCACCTTTGCGGATAGTGTATGCAATTTAGACAATTAGCTGGTTAAGCAGCTATTGAGATTACTTTCCTCTGGAGTTACTCCCCTCCTGCAGCCACACTAATTGTAATTCCAAACTGCTGTAGTCAGAGCATTAAGGGGTGTAATTGGTACAGCTACCTCAGGACATATTCCGTTGTTTAGCAGCCATTTACTAATCCCCTTACAGTGACCATGCTTCCAAACAGAGTGCACAACTTTTAATACACTATACCAGCGGTGCACAATCTTTTCTACTCGTGCCCCCCCCCCTCTTGCTTCCCTCCCTGCTCATGCCCCCCAACCCCCTCTCTCTCTTACCTGCTCTTCGGCTTCCGGCGTCAAATGACGTCGCAGGGTCACGTGACATCACGTTGCCATGCCAACGTGACATCACATAACCCCGCGGTGTCATTTGACGCCACGTTGATGAAGAGAAGGTAAGTTCAGTTAGAGGCCTCACGCGATCCCCCGGCATTAATTTAAATGCCTTGGGGGAAAAGCGCAGGGACTCTGCAACCGCCCACGCCCCCTGAATAATCTTGCGTCCTCCCTGGGGGGCATGCCCCCCAATTTGCGCACCGCTGTGCTATAGTACCCCTAGCTATTCACGGACCAATTTGTGATGATTTATTCTGTAACAGGGACTTATCCCTGTTGAAGAAACTGCCTCTACATCCAGCAGGGAGCTGGTTAAGTGAAGCCAGGCAATTGACCGGACTCCACCTGCCTAATGAGCTCTGTGAAAGAGTGTCATGTGAGACACAGGAAAGATTTTCCTCAGTACACAAGGGTGCTGACAAGAGGAAAGCGGTCTTGAGTGCACCGAAGGACTGGGCATTGAAAACAAGACAGAAGGGGACCTGACCTCTTTTCTGGACACAGCATCCAGGAACCTGCCAGAGGCTGGTCCCTCCAACAGACCTGGACACCACTGACCTGAAGGGCCACCTGCTTTAAAGGTACCCCATGGACTTTGGTAGTGGTATACTGGTAAGGGGCTTTTCCCTCCAGTCTTACGGATTAGGACTGGGGAGTGAGTTAGCCCATACACAGGGATAGGTGTTTGTTGTTTTATGTATATTTTTGTTTGCTGTGTTATATAAAGGAACAGGCAATACAGCCCTATATTAATTTCCCCCTAAAAACGGTCTCCATTTTGCATACCTCTGCACACATCTCTTACATATTCACCGCTTTATTTTACATTGTATACTATTGAAATGGTATTTATAATTCATCATCATACGACGTACTGATCATTTATTAGGGGATTGTAGGACGTTAATGATTCCAACACTGACATACTCAGTTGAGATTGCCAACGTGCTGTACAGAATTGCAAGGCTGCAATTACGGTCTTTACATTTTGGGTTATCCGAGTGCACCAAATAGGGTCTTTCCTGTTCAGTTCTCCCCACTGTGGAGGATTCCTTTGGAACAGGGCTGTCTCTTTTTGTTACCTATTAACAATGCCAATCCCAATGCCCATCCTCTCTCTTCAACCTCCTCCTATGGTCTCTCCCAGGGGATCACCTTTTCTACTTTTTGCAATGGACACTACCGGACCTGGTTTTCTCCCGCTTCTGCTATGCCTGGAACTTCTCCAAAACACCCTTCCCTCTAGTGAGCTATACCCTCTGCACCCTCCACAACACCTACTTCCACATGCACAGATTGCATAGACAGATTGTTTCAAGGGACTGGGACTGACCCGGCAGTCCTGGTACACGTCGACACCAATAACAAAGTTAGAGAAAGATTTAGGGTCCTAAAAAATGATTTCAGGGATCTAGGCCGCAAGCTTAAGTCACGCACCTCCAATGTAGTATTTTCTGAAATACTACCAGTCCTATGCGCTACACCAGGAAGGTTGGCAAGCAGGGAGCCACCCATATTAAATACAGATAATAGTAGAAAACCTATAAAGACTAAATCCAATTGGAGTAGAAAGGTAGGAGCAGATAAGATAATTGTACAGACTGAAAAAAAAACTTAAGTGCATGCTTGCAATTTTTTATACTTTTACCTCCACTGCTAATTTCTATCCACAAGGTCTCTACATTTCCATCATTACCCTCATAAACATCTTCCCTTATAATAGGCCTTGGATCTGGTTTAACATATAAGCATACTCCTCCTCCTCTTCGCTCGATCCTTCCGAAAAAAGGGAATAACCCTCTAAATTAACTGTCCGGTCATGAGTATAATCCCACCATGTTTCAGTAATGCCTATGATATCATACTGCTCCCTTGCAGCTATTATTCAAGCTCCCCCTTTTTATCTGTCAGGCTTCTACAGAATTTATTCTTCGCTTGTCTTGCTCTTAGTCGTGTTTCCAGCTTCTGGACAAGTTACACACATGCAATTTCTAGTTCAAATTTCCAACAAAAACAAAAAAAACATTATTAGTAACACAGGCTGCCTCTTACCCAATGAGCTGAGGGTGTGGTGATTCTCCATCATCATGTACTTGTAGACCTCCTTGTGTCCTTCTAAAAACTCCCACTCTTTCAAAAACAGCTGGAAAGCAACATTATCACAAATATTAGAATTTGGTATTGAATAAGCTATGCAATATCCTTTTGTCACGATGACACCAACTTTTATCAACACATTTCTATTTCTGGGTACTCGATTGAACAGAACAAGTTGCAAAATAAATTGTGATTTATTTCCTTAATCGACAAGCACACGACATCTGCAGAATACACTTGAAAACAACACTTACTGGAATAAGGGAATGAAAGAAATTGTCCTCTGCTTGCAAGCGCAAGAAATGCAGCCTTGGTTTTAAAGTCCTGTGGTTATGTGGTTATTAACACCTTCACACCTGGACTGGTTGCTGCTGTGCTGGAACAAAGTCTTGCATCTTTACATCATGGATTAAAATTCAGGAATCACCCTGGGGATACCTGGAAAGCCACATTTATAGACTGCCCAAAGCTATCTTTAACATGTGGATCCAATCCCCTCGTGGGAACAAAAAAACCCACGAATAGCCAAGTTACCCACAGTTCCTAAGACCGGTCAAAAGGGCTGTCCGGTGGGCAGGTCGCATGGGTCAGGTTGACGCCCATGCCACTTAGCATACCTGGGCTACACCCATTTCTTGGCACCACTAAGTCTGCTTTTTGACCAATAAATATCACTAGCCTGACATCTGCTGTGCATCAGTATGCCAGTATTGTATACATTATGGGTCTCTGGTTCTTTTCATAATTGACACTCTTTTAGACAGGGGGACTCTAAATCTATGAGAGCCTTTTGAGGCTCCGTCATAAAAATAACTACAGCCCTTTGAGGCTTGGTCATAAAAATAGCCCCAGCTCATTCACCCATATCACAGCTGGATGTCCAAGTAATTCCTGCTTGGACTTACAAAAAAAATACCTCCTGCCTTACATTTAAGATCTGCCATCATGTGTCGGTTAGAGGGTATGGCAAGCAATGCATCTTGTCTTTTACCCTCGCAGACAGGGAATGGCCTGCAAATGGGGAATAAAAATGGCGGGGACAGGGCAACAACAGTAATGCATGGCAAATCAGGTATTAACCCTTTCTTCCCTGTCACACCTGACTCAACAATTAACCTAATTTTTTTCTCTGTATAAAACAAGGGTAGAAAAGGTGATATTAAGTTGACTGTGAGAAACTTAGAGAGACAACATAACAAAAATACACCAACAGGAGTACTGAATACAGTAGATCCTTCAAGCAAGATATCTGGGCGTAAAACACATTTTCTTTACAAGCTAGATATTTCCAGTCAGAGTTTTTCTGTCTCCCAAATAGTTTGAGGTGGCCAACGCTCTGTTAGCCAGTTCCCTTTATTGGTACAAAAGTACAAATTGTTCCAATTCTGGATTAATATTCCTGACCAATTCAGATGTTAAATTATTTGCCAATATATTAAATCCCCATCTCACCCGAACAAGGTGTGCTTCATCCCCTACAGCTAAGCACCTTACAATAGCAGAAGAGTTATACATCTGATTCATAAACCAAAATTGTCCTGGAACAGGTTTGTTCATTTCTGTTTCTTCCCCCCCGCCTCCCTCCCTCCCTCCCCTGACAGTTCTGCCTGCTAGCACTTTATTTTAGTTGCAGGTTTCCCTGCTCTGGCAACACAGTGCCTGTGTAATTGATACATTTGTTACATGTTCCTTCTCCACACAGCCTGTAGCTGGTTGCCCTGGCAACCTACCAATTCTCCTAGCTGAGATTGGGTTATTCCACCCTCCCCCCCCCCCCACGGTCCTTGCTGACAAGTTAGTTTGGTCCTTAGACTATTCCTGTCTCCTAGGAACCCCTCACTTCCTTTTCCATCCTAAGCAGGCTGAGTGAGTACCTCTTATGCTTCTTCCCTCTGGCAAGGCCATTCCGTTTTTACCTTCCTCTAACTACACAGCACCTTCACCCTAGAGAAGCACTCTCTCACCACACAATACCATTTACAAGTGCCTTTATATGTCTGATGCTTTCCCAATAAAGTTAAGAAAATATAACAGGACTTGGTGTGCTTTCAAAAGAGGACGAGTTAAGCTATCTGGCCTCATCCACATCCTACACGTGCTCTGGTTCCAGAAAAAGGTGTGCTTCATCCCCTACAGCTAAGCACCTCACAATAACAGGAGTGATACATCCGATTAATAAACCAAAATCTTTAAACATTCCAGAAATTTTTGTAACCCGACGCCAAGAATGTTTTTGATAGTGTAAATATGTCGTTATACAGGTGTGGACATACTCACTGCGGTCATTCTCCCTCCAGCAGAGGTAAATGAGCATTTTCACAGTTAGTGTTAGGACCTGCTTACTAGTTAAGCCATGACGTGGCTTGCAGGCTTATAACGCTTTGGCCGAAAGGGTTGAACTAAATTACCCTTACTCACGAGATTATTGAAGTATTTTACTAAGGTATTTTGTCACATTGGATGTAGCATTGAGCATTTCTGTCTTTTGTAATATGGTATGTCTAACATCTTAAAAGTCTACACAATTTTAGGAAACTCTCTCAGTGATTGAGATTCATGACTGGTTCCCTACGACACGAATTAGAAGTTCAAGTTTTCTTTGTGACCATAGCCAAATTAGGAATGGCACTAGACTTGGCTTTCCCCTTTCACCTTTACTTTTGCTTAAAGTATGGAAACATTAGCCATGGCTATTCCAGCTACCCCTCATGTGTCAAGACTATAAAATCTCTCTCTTTGTCGATTATATTAGGTTATCACAAATCCACTGCTTTTCCTTCCGAACCAGCTTAACATTCTTGAAACGATTGGACACTTTTCAGGTTTTAAAATTAAGAATTCCAAATTCTAAAATGCTGAATATAAACCTCTGATCACATATAATTAAATTGACTAATTCTTATAATACAGGGGCTGAAAAAATATAAAATACTTTGGAACCAGCCCGAATTTTTAGGAACCAGCGTTTTGTTTGGCGCAGGGGAGGGGGGAAGAGTCACGGTTACCCCCTCCTGTCAGCAACGCTGTGTCACTATGTGTGTATAACACACACACACACACACACACACACACACACACACACACACACACACACACACACACACACACACACACACACACACACACACTCCTGCCCCCTGCTAGTGTGCATTGAGAGCAGGCAGAGTATAGGAAAGCTCCGACCCCACTTTCCAAAAAGCCTCCCCCCCAGTCCCTCTTCTCACTGAGCGGCCTTGACTTGTCAATCACTATCGGTCCCAGTGTGCTAGATCCGTCTTTGATGTCACTGTGGAGCGCTACTGCCGGTCGCAGCGGCGATTGACAGGTCTGTCATCACTGCGGACAGCACAGGCTCTATATTATGCCATATGGTTTTTAATTAAGCCGATTTCGCAGAGTGGTAGCAGGCTAGTATTGGTGAATTACGGATCTCTAAGTAGACAGACAGTAAGGACTTTGATTTTATTAACAATAATTCGAACAACTCTAGCAGACTTTTATTTTTTTAAACATATTTACAGCTCACAAACAAACACAAGTGTCTCTCCCCTCCAGACAGAAGGGGAGATACAAGAAGACCTCAAATTGTATGCACTCAAAACACCTATAACTAGTGATTGGAGCTGGGTGGAATTGATACTCTATTGCAGCAGTGCTCAAACTGGGGGATGCAAGATTTTTTTGGGGGGGTGCAGGTGGTTGCAGAGGTCCTGCGCTCTTCCCCAAGGCATTTAAATTGAATACCGGGGGACCGCGCGAGGCCTCTGTAACCTCTACTTACCGAGGTTCAGCCAGGTTCGGGACACTTGACGTCACACGACCCCGTGGCGTCATTTGACGCCGCGCGACGTATGGAGGGGAGCGCATGAACGGAGGGAGCCAGGCGGGGGGGGGGGGGGAAGCAGAATAAGTTTGCGCGACCCTGCTCTATTGGATTGCTAACCCCAGAAAACAAACACGGTGGAATTGAATGAAGGGAGTATAAAAACAAATATTATTGGTATGAAGTAAAATAAAATAAATGGTGTAATATGTTAAAACCAACATCCGCGCTGATGAGCAGCAGTCAATGAATATACCAGCTAATAGGTGTAATAAATATTAGCAGCTATAGCAAGGAGCACCTAAAAGTGTGATAGCTAATGCCTCAGTGTGGACACCTAAGGCTCATACACTCTGCTTGCTTGCGAGAGTGTGAACTCTTACCTTGCCGCGCGGTTGGAGCAGAAGCGATCTCTGCTCATTGTGCTGGCGGCGATGCGGAGGAGTCACAAAGCTGGTTCGCTCTCAGTGGCTGAACCAGCTCACGTGACAGTGCGTGAAAAGACAATTTTTTTGTCTCTTCAAATCGCGGTCGCTTCAGCGCACTCCGTCGTGCGCAAACAGAGCAGCCTCATAGGCATTAGCCGATTTGGGGATGGCGCGCGAGAGCGCAATCGCAGTCTGTATAATTTCAGCCGAAGTGAGTGAGGGAATAATTATCACTCAGCTCTGTCGGCAGTGTATGTAATAGGGTAATTAAATTAAGTTTACTAAGGCAGAACCACAGAACCACACTGTCAGGTGACTTTTTAGGCCTATATAAACCCAGTCAGAACAGCTAGTCTGCCTGCAGCCCATATCCAAGTGGCCCATTATAAGTGGCATGACTACTGAACAACTGAAGTTTAAAAGGAAGTTAAAAAGAAGTGAGGAAGAAGTGGACACCCCACCTGGCCCTGATTCCTGCATTTGAACTACGCTGGAAAGGAGGATATCATCAATACCAGACTGCATCATTACTGCTGTGATGCTGCCTTTACAATTTATATTTGCTGTGACTTCACTTCTTCACTTCTTCTCAAATTATGCACTTCTTTTTACCAGCGTCAGTATGTCTCTAACTCTATTCATATATCTCCATCTCTCCTTCCTTCACCACTTCTCTGTTCACATGAACTCCTTTCTTACTTGCGTCCTCTGACACCATACAGCTATATCCCCTGCACTAAAAAACACCCCTACAAATCATCCTCACACATCCTCTTTCTATCCATGCTTCTCCTCCTTGCTTCTGGGGATATCTCTCCCAATCCTGGTCCCCGTCTTATTCCTACATGCGCTCGTCCTCGCCTGCCAACTGCAACCTATATTCCTTCTGGTGTCAACCCCTCCAACCTCATACCCATCCCCTGCCACCCTCCCTCCTCTCTCCCTTTCTCCTGTGCCCTTTGGAATGCTCGCTCCCTCTCTAACAAGTTCCTCTCTGTGCATGACTTCTTTCTCTCTCACTCCCTGCTTCTCTTTGCTATAACTGAGACCTGGCTCACTCAGTCTGACTCTGCTCTGGAAGCTGTCCTCTCCTACGGTGGCCTTTCCTTCTCCCACACTCCGCGCACTGATGGCAGGGGTGGAGGCGTGGGGCTCCTGCTCTCCTCTCTCTGTCATTACCGAACCCTTCCTATTCCTCCCTCTCTTGCTTTTCCCTCCATTGAGGCTCACACTGTCCAGATTTTCTCTCCTCTCCCTGTTCATGTGGCGGTCATCTATCGCCCACCTACCTCTACTCATCCCCCTTCTGCATTTCTCTCTCACTTTGAATCCTGGCTCTCTTTCTTCCTCTCCTCAGACTCCCCTGTTCTTCTCCTTGGGGACTTCAATTGCCACATTGATGACCCCTCTCTCACTTGGGCTTCCCGCTTTCTTTCTCTAACCTTTTCTTTTGGCCTTCAACAGTGGACTGCAGCCAGCACCCACAAGGATGGCCACTACTTAGACCTGGTTTTCACTAAGAACTTCTCTCTCTCCGATTTCTCCATTTCCCCTTTTCCTCTCTCTGACCATCATCTCATTCTCTCTATCTCGCTTCTCCCCTTCTCCACCTCCATCTACACCCCGGTTCTGCAGAAACCTGCGCTCTATTCACTTACCTGACTTTGAGTCCACTTTACGCTCCTCCCTCTCCTCTCTCAGCTCCGCAACAGACCCTGACAACCTGGTCAGGAACTACAACTCTGCCTTGTCCTCCTCTCTTGATCTACATGCCCCGCTTTCTCTCTGCTGCCCTCGCCCTTCTAACCCTAGACCCTGGCTAAATTCCCACACGCGCATGCTGCGTTCCTCCACTCGTTCCTCTGAACGCCTCTGGAGGAAATCTCATACTCTCGCAGACTTCCTTCCCTACAAATTTATGCTATCCTGTTTCAACGCTGCCCTCTTGCAAGCTAAACAAGCCTACTTTTCATCACTAATCAACATGCACAAGTCTAACCCACGCCGACTGTTCTCTGTCTTTGATACTCTACTCAAACCACCCTCAGCTGCCTCTCCTTCCTCCATCTCCGCTCAGGACTTTGCTGACTATTTTAAGGAAAAGGTGGAATCCATACGTCAGAACATCCCCTCTGTTTCTTCTTCCCATCCTACACCTCTTCCTAACTCTCCTCCTGCCTTCCTTGACTCTTTTTCCACTGTTTCAGAGGAGGATGTGTCGCTGTTGATCGCCACTTCTCACTCTACCACTTGCCCTCTTGACACCATTCCCTCCCATCTCCTAAAACCTATTGCTCCTACTATAATCCCTACGCTCACACACATTTTTAACTCCTCCCTCTGCTCTGGAACCTTTCCATCCTCCTTCAAACATGCAACAGTCATACCATTACTCAAAAACAGCAAGCTTGACCCTACCTGTCTTTCTAACTATCGACCTGTCTCCCTCCTGCCTTTTGCCTCTAAACTCCTTGAACGTCTTGTATTCTCTCGCTTGCTCCATTTTCTCAACACCTATTCTCTCCTAGACCCTCTACAATCTGGCTTCCGCACTGCTCACTCCACGGAAACAGCCCTCACTTAAATAACTGACGACCTCCATGCTGCCAAAGACAGAGGTCATTACACTCTGCTCATATTACTCGACCTCTCTGCAGCATTTGACACCGTGGACCACCCTCTTTTCCTTCACATTCTCCATACTCTTGGTATTCGGAACAAAGCTCTATCCTGGATCTCAACCTACCTCTCCCATCGTACTTTCAGTGTCTCTTCTGCTAACACCTCCTCCTCCTCTATTGATCTCTCTGTGGGGGTACCCCAGGGCTCTGTCCTGGGACCTCTTCTCTTTTCTCTGTACACACTCTCTCTAGGTGACTTAATAACATCTTTGGGTTTAAATATCACCTCTATGCTGACGACACACAAATATACTTTTCAATACCTGACCTTACACCTGCTATACAGACCAAAGTTTCTGAATGTCTCTGTGCTATATCATCCTGGATGGCCCTCCGTCGCCTTAAACTCAACATGGCTAAAACAGAGCTCCTCATACTTCCTCCCAAACCTGGCCCTAGTAACTCCTTCCACATTACTGTTGGAACTACGATCATCCACCCAGTAGCCCAAGCACACTGCCTAGGAGTCACACTCGACTCCTCTCTCACATTGGCCCCTCACATTCAAAACATTTCTAAAACCTGTTGCTTTTTCCTCCGCAATATCACAAGGATACGACCTTTCCTCTGTTGCTCGACTGCTAAAACTCTGACTCAGGCCCTCATTCTCTCCCGTCTTGATTACTGTAACCTCCTGCTGTCCGGCCTTCCTGCCTCTCACCTGTCTCCCCTACAATCTATCCTAAATGCTGCTGCCAGAATCACTCTACTCTTTCCTAGATCTGTCTCAGCATCTCCCCTCCTGAAATCCCTCTCCTGGCTTCCAATCAAATCCCGCATCTCACACTCCATTCTTCTCCTCACTTTTAAAGCTTTACACTCTTCTGCCCCTCCTTACATCTCAGCCGTAATTTCTCACAATGCACCATCCCGACTCTTGCGTTCTGCTCAAGGATGTCTTCTTTCTACCCCCTTTTTATCTAAAGCCCTCTCCCGCCTTAAACCTTTTTCACTGACTGCCCCACACCTCTGGAATGCCCTTCCCCTCAGTACCCGACTAGCACCCTCTCTATACACCTTTAAGACCCACCTTAAGACACACTTGCTGAAAGAAGCATACGAATAGCACTGTGAACATTCTGAACACATGATACATAAAGCTTGGCCCCCTGCAGACGCACTTACCAGAACTCCCTCCTACTGTCTCTGTACGTTCTCCCTACCTACCAATTAGATTGTAAGCTCCTCGGGGCAGGGACTCCTCTTCCTTAATGTTATGTTTATGTCTAAAGCACTTATTCCCATGATCTGTTATTTATATTATCTGTTATTTATTCGATTACCACATGTATTACTACTGTGAAGCGCTATGTACATTAATGGCGCTATATAAATAAAGACATACAATACAATACAATTAGTTATTCCACATTTAGGTGCTCCTTGCTATAGCTGCTAATATTTATTCCACTTATTAGCTGGCATATTCATTGACTGCAGCTCACCAAAAGCGGATGTTGCTTTTAACATATTACCCCATTTATTTTACATCGTACAAATAACATTTGATTTTATGCTCCATTCCGCCGTGTTTGTTTTCCAGCGTTTTCTCTTCCAATGTGGTATACATTTTACCCCAGCTCCAACACGTTTATTGACCAACTAATTCAGGGGTGCGCAAAGTTTTCATCCTGCACCAACCCCCCTGCCTTGTTTCCCTCTGCACGGCTCTGTAAAACTCCCTGACCTCACTTACCTTGCCATCCAGTGACGTGTCGTCATGGCAACCTGCAGGGTCACGTGACATCATTTGCCGCAGGGTTGCCATGATGACACGTCGCTGGATGGTAAGTGAGGTCAGGGAGTTTTATAGAGGCCTCGCGCGATCCACGGCCTTTCATTTAAATGCCTTTGGTGAAGCGCGGAGCCTCTGGAGCAGCCGCGCCCCTCCACCCCAAAATATCGGTGTTTCAAGTGCATACAATTTGGGGTCTTCTTGTCTCTCTCCCTCCACCTGGAGGCAGGAGGTCTGTTTGTGTCTATCCCTCCCCTAGTGCACCCACCTATTATACCCGCATATCTTGTTGGAACCTCTCTTTCTGATATTTACAGCTCCATAGCTTTTGTAAAATCCCAAGATTTTGGATCACAATTCGACTTCTAGACATTTTGAATTTGATTTGCAGGTTTAATTTCAGTGCTATATTAGAGGACAAAACAATATGGTGAGGAATTTTGGTCAATTTTATCTAGAAAGATGGAGGGGGCACAGATGGGACGAAACAGACACGGCACGGAGGGGGGTGGGGACGGACGCGGCACGGAGGGTGGGGTGGGAGATACAGCTGCGGCACGGAGGGGGGGGGGAGAGATACAGCTCGGAGGGGAGGGAGATACAGCAAGGAGGCAGGAAAGACTGCAAGGAAAGGAGACAGATGGATGACAGTGAGGAGGGAATGGAGAGCAGTGTGCTCATGGGGCAGGAGGGAGTCGAGACAGCAAGGTGAGTATAAGGAAGAAACAGAGACAGCAAGGCAAGGAGGAGACACGAGATGAGTAAGGGCTGTAATATAACGCGCGTGCACGTGCCACATGCTTTTCCTGTATATAGTGCCGGGAGCTGCAAGTAATGTATATATGCGTGTATATATGCGTGTATGTGTGTGTGAGTATATGTGTGTGCGAGTGAAAAAAAGTCGTAGATAAGATTTTTTAAAGAAAAAAAAAAAAAACTTTAATAAATATATTGAATTTCCTCATCTTCGCCGCTGTCTGTCGGCTCCCCTCTCCCTGCCGTGCGCGCGCGCGGCCCTTCTATAGAAATCCGCGCACACGCAGCATGCGCCCGGCACTATAGAACGTGCCTAAGAGAGGAGTATGTGTAGTGTGCACAGAGAGGAGCAGACAGTAAGGCAGGGAGTTCAAAGAGGGGGAAGAGAGTGTGCAAAGGAGTAGCAGGGCACGACGGAAAAGGGAGTAAAGTGGGGAAGAGGGACAAGAGACAGCAAGGCATTACCGGGAGAGGTGAAAACAAAGAGCAATGTTTCATTAATAACCTTTAAGATCTGCTAGATTGGCGCATGTTACACCCGATACAACTAGTTACACAAGATATTCTTGCAAATGTATTGATGGTTAAAATACACACACAAAAAAGAAAAGAAAATGTGCACAGCAATTTCAGGGGCCTCCAAGAAGCATTCAAGAGATGCCAGCGTTCCGACACAGCTCATAAATGAATATAGGGATTCTCTTTAGTAGTTGAACAGCATTATAAGGATAAAATATTAAACAGTTATGATATGATTTATTTGTATCCTAGACATCTATACTGTAGTATTAAAACGATGTTAAAAATAAAATTTTTGTTTGTTTTTCTTTGCGATGGATTGGCATCGCCAGGAAAGTCCTGCACCAACACCAATTTCATGATAATTCTATTTTCCTGCACTACAATAACACAAACTGCATAAGTGCCTGTGATGGGAAAAGACGCCACACTCCTTCTTAATATGGAGGACTATTTCTGCTTGAGCCAGCTTCGGGTTTTTTCAGTGTATCAGGAGCAGCAAAAAAAAGAGTTCTCCCAAGGGGTAGGGTAATTGGCGGTGCACAACGTGCCAAATGGTGCAGGAACTGCGTTCCATTTGGAACACCACCATTCCCTCCCCCTTGGGAGAACTCTTTTTATGATCATTTCGGGCTGAGTGTACGCTCCTTCCAGAATTCCAGAAAACAAAGGTCGTGAGTACTTTATTTTTGATTGATATGCTATGGACTTTCAAGTTGATATAATATTGGTCTAGCTCTAGGGGTTATTGTGTCAGCGGATTAAAGGGTCTGGATCCCTATTTACATGGGCTTCCTAGACATCCCATACACATCAACTCCATCACATACCCTTACATGGGAGCCTCAATGACCATTTATCAAATAGTACTCACATTCATTTACCTGGATACAGCAACAAATGTGTTTTCATGATACAATATTGGTTTTGGAAAACAAATAAATAATTATTATTATGGATACATTTGCAAAACCTAGAGCACTGGTCTATAAGGTAGGTATTCCTCAGTCTTGTCTATATCAGGGGCAGCAGAACCCTGGAATCATTAACCAGGCTACTATCCTGCAGACAGACTGCAGAGGAAAAGTTTGCGATTGCACAATTTGTGACTACTAAAACTGATTTGGAACAAAAGACGAAAAACAAGGAAGTGCGGCGCACCACCAGGTGAATAATAGAGAGGGGGTTCCCTCAGATGGTTGGCGTCATTCATCAGTCAAATCTCCCAACTGCAGAGTTTATGAGTATCTAATTACTTATTTCTGAAATGGGCTAAGTTCATAAACCACAGGGTTTTAGAAGAGATTTTGGACGCCATATTGTCTTGGTTGCTGTACATTTCTATAGAGAAAGAACTAGGCAGGCGTTACTAGCCCTACATCTGTATGCTTATATGGTCATTTAAAAATGGAAACGTCCTGCAAATTAAAGATAGCAAAAACAGACAAATATGAGTGTTCTTGACAATCTTTGAGCCCCAGATCCCTCTTTGGACTCTTTCATCAAACCGATTTGGGCCTAAGGACCAAGCTGCTATACTGTTGCCACGAACACTCAGGATAAAGTCTTCTGAACGACCACAGGCTGCCTATGTTATCCTCTCTCTGTGATATACAGATGTAGCAGGGGTTATTCCACCCACTCCCACATCATTGTGGAATAGTCTGCGTTATCATTGCCATTGAATCACAAGGAACGTTTGAGATATTCTGCATTATGAGTGTGTGTAGCTGCAGTGTGTGTGTGCAGCTGCAGTGTGTGCGTATGTGTGTGCAGCTGCAGTGTGTGCGTATGTGTGTGCAGCTGCAGTGTGTGCGTATGTGTGTGCAGCTGCAGTGTGTGCGTATGTGTGTGTAGCTGCAGTGTGTGTGTGTGTGTGTATGTGTGTGTAGCTGCAGTGTGTGTGTGTGTGTGTATGTGTGTGTGGCTGCAGTGTGTGTGTGTGTGTATGTGTGTGTGGCTGCAGTGTGTGTGTGTATGTGTGTGTATGTGTGTGTATGTGTGTGTATGTGTGTGTATGTGTGTGTATGTGTGTGTCTGCAGCGTGTGTGTGTCTGCAGCGTGTGTGTGTCTGCAGCGTGTGTGTGTCTGCAGCGTGTGTGTGTCTGCAGCGTGTGTGTGTCTGCAGCGTGTGTGTGTCTGCAGCGTGTGTGTGTCTGCAGCGTGTGTGTGTCTGCAGCGTGTGTGTGTCTGCAGCGTGTGTGTGTCTGCAGCGTGTGTGTGTCTGCAGCGTGTGTGTGTCTGCAGCGTGTGTGTGTCTGCAGCGTGTGTGTCTGCAGCGTGTGTGTGTCTGCAGCGTGTGTGTGTCTGCAGCGTGTGTGTGTGTCTGCAGCGTGTGTGTGTCTGCAGCGTGTGTGTGGCTGCAGCGTGCGCGTGGCTGCAGCGTGCGCGTGGCTGCAGCGTGCGCGTGGCTGCAGCGTGCGCGTGGCTGCAGCGTGCGCGTGGCTGCAGCGTGCGCGTGGCTGCAGTGTGTGTGTGCAGTGTGTGTATGTGTAGCTGCAGTGTGTGTGTGCAGTGTGTGCGTGCGTAGCTGCAGTTTGCGTGTGTGTGTGTGTAGCTGCAGTGTGTAGCTGCAGTGTGTGTGTAGCCGCAGTGTGTGTATGTACACAGAGAGGGCGGCAGTGTATGGATATAGATAGCTGCAGTGTAAGTTTATATAGAGGTGCTTTAATGCTTAATGCTTTAATGCTTTTATTTACCATTTTATTTTAATTTAAAACATCTATATAACTATACAAAAGTGTCAATTATTTATGAAAAAAGCCTACATTTAGCCTATAATAGTAGCTTCGCCTCAGGGCATCAACTCTTCCAGCCAGGGCATTATTGGCCAGTAATGCCCTGTTCTTCTGGAATTATTACTTAAGTATAGCTATTTTTACTTGATTTGAGCCTGCTGTCGGATTACCACGGTACACTGCACTTTTTCACAGACTATACTCCAAATGTAACAAAGGTTGATCTTGATGGGCATACGTCTTTTCTCACCTCATCTTCCTTAGAAAGATTTTTACTAGCCTTAAATACACATTTTTCTAATCTATCTAGGTTTAAGCATATCTGCTCCTCGCACAGAAATTATGAAGCAATCATTAGTCAATCACAGAACACAGCTTGGAGAATTGAAACCGTGACCACCGGAAAACACAGTTGTTAAAGATTGTTAAAACTCCCTAAAAATTTTGTTCACCACAAAAAAATACTTGTTTTTTTTTAAAGCATAATTTAGCTACATTTAACATATTAAACATGCCATTGTCCTTAGATTAGTTTGGTCCTAGGCAGGACTCTTGGCATGAATTTGGTATTAGACATTTTACATCTTACTTCTCCAGTCAGCAGGTGGATGATCTTGGAGGCATGTTCCACTATTTTCTCGGTCATCAGCATCTTGCCGTCCTTTCTCTCTCTCGAGTCTGTTTGACGCTCTATGAGGGATCTGTGAGCCTTGCTAAAACCTTCAGGGACCTGTTCTCCATTCTTCTTCACAACAACATAATCCTACGAGACAGACAAAGAGTAAACGTGAAACTTCAGTGAAAAAGGATGGATGTGACCGGTCATGTGTGCCAGACGTACAGCGGCGGATTTCAAAAGACGCCGCCCTATGGTGCTTACATATGCCGGCCGCCTCCTGCCACCCTCCTCCTCCTCCTTCCGATTCGCAGAGTCAAAAGATGCCGCGGACGTCACCCAAGTGATGTCACACGGCGTTTCGTTGCCATGGTAACGCGTGACGTCATTTGACACGGCGACGGCACTTTGCCATGACAAGACGCCAAGTTGGTGAGGTCCGCAGCGTCATTTGAGGCCGCAAATCGGAAAGAGGAGGAGGGCAGCAGAAAGGCGGCGGTCGGCATATGTAAGTGACTTCCCATCATGCCCGATAGGGCCGAGAGCGCGGCAAATGTATATGAGGGCGGACATTCTTGCCTACATGAAGCAGTGATGCTCTGGCAAGGACGGTGATAACGTGAGAGGTTTTATGGGGATAATCTGTATTCTTTCTGTAGAACTGTTGCTATAGTAACGGTGTGATTACCATTCAGTGTTTTATCAATAACTGGCTGTGTGATTACATCTAAAGGTTTTTTACCAAGATATTTTACTTTAATATATTTTTGCTTAACCTATTTTGGAACCTATAATATGAATTTTAATCGTAGCCTGCGACCATTGTTTGTGCGACGTTGTGTGCGCCGCACACAAAAGCCTGTAAGGCAATGCGCACGGACATAGAGTGCGCGTGCATGAGCGCGACAACGCAACCATTCTTTTGCGAGACAAAATCTTTTGATGTCTCGCGACTGGCAGGTCACGTGCGCGGTTCAGCTAACGAGGAACAACTACTCACGTGATGTCCCCGGCACGCCCCCAAACATTGAATCGGAGCTGCTCTTGGTCGCGTCTCCTCCAGACCCCACAGGCCACGGATCGCAGGCGCACATGACATCACGCACGCGCCTAATATGTACAAGCCCTTACACAAAGGCAGGGGTGCGCAAGCTCCCGGCGCTGCGCCTCCCTGCCTGCTCTCCTCCTTGTTCACGACCCCCTCACCTCTAATGTTGCTGCTGGTCATGTCATGTCACATGACACGCGGCGTCATGTCTCCATGGCAACGGGCGTCATTTGAGGCCGCGTTGCCATAGAGACGTGTGACTGAAGCCTGGTAAGTAAGTTTATAGAGGCCTCGCGCTCTCAGAGCAGGGCCTCTTTAAACGCCGTGCCCCCCCCCCCTCCCAGAAAAGTCTAGCGCCCCCCAGTTTGCACACCCCTGCACTAAGGAGTACTTCAGTGGGATGCCCTTCAATTCTACAGTGTCCAGTGTATCATTGCCTTCACTGCACCAAACATACAAAGTTTGCAGTGATCAACTCACTCCAACTGTCTCATAATTGACCTTATATTATGACCTCCAAAATGTACATAGTCTTGGGGATCATATGTGCATACAAATAATGGATTGTGAAAACCTGCTATAAAAATAAATTACATAAAACACTACACGGTCCAGGCTGTCAGTTTACAGACATGAAACCCAAGCACATCCCAAATCCTCATCCGACTCTGTATTCTTCATCTTCTGCACAACCATATCTGTCATTGTACCTGCTCCTGAGTTTTTCCCAACTGCTTCTATCCCTGGACAGTGCCTCTCAAAGTATCTCAAAAAAGGGATGATCTACATGTCCCTGTATGAAGGGATGTCCCTGCGTGAAGGGGTTAGCAGTGAATCAGAGCTGGCAAACCTTAAATGTCCAAAATCTGGGAGATGTTGGGTGCTTAGAACCAAATGGCATTTTAAGAAAAAGTAGTGATTGAAGCCACGAGAATCTGTTTAAGTCTGAGATGCTTAATGCTGAAATTTCCCCAGCAGCGCTCACCTCTCCAGTCAGCAGGTAGATGATCTCCAGCGCATGATTCAGGATCCTCTCAGTCATCTGCTTCTTGTCCTTATTCATTGCTTTGGTCAGATGCTCCAAATATTGTCTGTGCTCCTTGCAAAAGGGGTTTTATTACGTGGTGACAACAGCAGTTATTGATGTGGGCTTATCCTACAGAGGAAGAACATAGAGGCCTCTTCGGTATGTTATATCATCCAGCATGAGGAGAGACAGATGCTGAAAATTGCGGGTCCTTTTTGTCTGTGTGGCAGAGACAGAGGAGTTTAAATTGACACTGTCATTTTGAGACGTAATATTGATATATTGATTACAATAAGATGATATATAAAGAACATAACTACTTATTTTCTCACCATCAAATTTTTTTTTATTATTATGAAGAAAATAGCAGTGAGAAAACAAAACAATTTAAAACAATGTAAGGTTACATTGCTACATTCCACCATTAACAACAGCCGATGGGACAAAGGAGTTAAATTAAACCTAATTATTTATGTGGAAACATAACTAATTTCCCCTTCCTGTGTCTGAAACCATTACATTGCAGTTTTCGCTAATAAAATATATGTCCAAAAGTGTAGTTGACAATATTATATTATAATAAAATATAAATATTATAATATATATATATATATATATATATTCCCTCTAACACAATATACTATGGTAAATATAAAAACAAGTAGATCTTTATTTGTATAGCACCATCCATATACATAGCACTTCACAGCAGTAATACACAGCAAAATAACAGGAGACATAATGTGAATAAGCGCTATAGACATGAAACAAAACATTAGGAAAAGTAGCCCCTTGACCAGGAGAGAGAGATATATAGATATATATATATATATAAATATACATACACACACACACACACACACACACACACACTACACAGAATTATAGTTACAGTAAAGGTGTGGGGTGGGGGGTGGGGTGGTCTAGTTCTAAATGGACCTGAATAATCTATACAAATCTGCATTTACACCAAATTTGTGTGCATTAAAACGCCTATCCCAATCTCTAAGGAATTTGCAACAGTTTAACAACAAGTGTGATGTGGTCCCCTGTGGCTCTGCCTCCCTGCATGTCTCCCTTCTTATCACAGCATTGCAGCGTAGTAGTATCATGCATGAGCTCATTTTTACCAATTAAATAACCCAATAAATATCCCGATAAAGAAATCAGTGGGACAGTTTGCATTGTCTATTAGGATTTAATATCCCAGGCCTGATATCACGCTCAGCACCTACCTGCAAGCAGTTTTAAGGCCCTTTGTGTGCAACCACTGTCAACTTCTGCACAGATTGGCTGCTTCCTGACATGTGATCTCACTTTCCTGCATTGTCTTCTGGGAGCTGTAGTCCGGCTCCCCATCCCAGGCTGGGAAGGCTGAAAGCTACAGAACCACAACTCCCAGAATCGCTTGAGGCGCGCTCCTGAAGTTAGCCAATCAGAGCATAGATTCCTCCCTCCTGGGAGGCATAAGACAATAAAGGATGCAACATTACGAATAGAATAATATAGATTAGCATATACATTAAAAAAACAACTAGAATTGATCAAATCAGCGCCACAGACCAATGTTGTTATGTATACATAGTACTATTTTCACCCTGAACACAGAAATCCTGTTTTAATGTATTTGTAAACAAAACTAGGTTCTTGACCAATAATTGTTGTGCTTATCTGAATATTATGTGAATGGCCACATTTTCAGCATCACCAAAAATACTGCTATTTGAATAAATACGTAATAAACAATAGTTTTACTGATTTTATTAGGAAAAGGAGTCCCTGCTCCAAAGAGCTTCCAATCTAATTGGTAAGTCGGAGGAACGTACAGAGACAGTAGGAAGGTGTTCTGGTAAGTGCGTCTTTAAGGGGCCAAGGTCAATGCAAGAGGTCTATATTATCAGCCACGGAGCTATCCATATGCTTTGTTAAGGAGGTGGATTTTTAGATGGGTCTTAAAGGTGGATAGAGAGGCTGCTAGTCAGATATTGAGGGTAAGGGCATTCCAGAGGTGTGGGGCAGTAAGTTACATAGTTCCATAGTTCCATCAGGTTAAAAAAGCCACACGTCCATCAAGTTCAACTTATGCTGAATTTAGACGACAGATATCCTATATTTGTATTTACAGTATATTTTCAACTTGTATCAGTTGTTTGGAGTTTAGTGGCCCCTCCTCCCAGGGTTTAAGCTCACCCCACCCACTTTTTAAAGTAGCAGTTTTTTTTTTTCATGTTACTATGTGGACAGATCAACTGCGGTCATTCTCCCTCCAGCAGAGGTAAATGAAAATTTTCACAGTGTTAGGACCTGCTTACTGGTTATGCCTTTATGTGGCTTGCAGGCTTATAACGCTTTGGCCAAAGGGTTTAACTAAATGACCTGTAACGAGAATATTGAAGTATTATACTATGTATTTTTGTCACATTGGGTGTAGCATTGGACATTTCTGTCTTTTGTATACATTTGGCCACGCTTAGTAGCACTCCTTTTGACACTAATATATTTATATATGATGTGGTGGGTTTTGGTGTTTTGAGCTTCTGGGATTGTGTTTATTAATCTTCTTAAAGCAACAATACTACACCCCCCCCCCCCAACCCTTTTTTTAAAAATTTGTATATGTAAAGCATGTGGCAATGTATAATTCTACATTCTTACCTAAGCTGGCGATCGTTTGGTGCACCTGTTATAAATCTGTGAAAATCCTGATTGTGTACCTAACATAATGGTTACATCAGTAAGTGTAACTCAGCAGCTACAATGTATCCTTATATTACTAAGGTAATATTGTTACCGTTTACAGCTCAAACTGCTAGGAATATTGGCAACAAATTATCACAAACAGGAAAGTGTTGCAAAGATCTTTCACTGTTTGGGAGGTGGGCGAAACCTGCTACGAAATGAAACGATTCTTGAAACCCATTAAAAACGGCATTAAGAGTTGAATAATATATATTTTTTCAATACAGTAATTATTATCTAATACAATACAGTAAATATTATCTATTATAGGCTAAAGCAGTAAAATTCAGGGCATTTTTGAAATCCCTGCTCTCTGATTGGTTAAAATTCCGGGCATTATCCAATCAGTAATGGCCCGGAATTTTTGGCAGCTTGCCAAGTTTTTCAGCCAATCAGCTTTCAGGTTTCATTTACAAAGAGTGAAATTTGTATTTAGACAGGGGAGGTGATTGGACAGAACACACAAGCAAGGCACTGACTCCTCCCCCACCCTGTCTGCAGAGAGCTCCGCACAGGAGAGTGAGGGAAAGGTTTGTGTGTCTGTGACGTTCGTGAGGATTTGGGCCGGGATTAAAGGGGTTACACCCCAATTGGCCACCCTCTAACCTCACCAGGGAGACAAGGGGTTAACTGGGCTGAGGTCCAGAAATGTGATTTAACCCTTGTTATAACATGAAGATGTATATTCCCCTGTGTAACTGTATTGTGTTATCCTGGTGTTTGCACTCACACATACACTAGGGTTGCTGCGGGAGGGAAAGGGTTAATGTTAAAATAGTGACTATAGCCTGTTCCCTTTTTCCCGCCTTTTCATGCTCCATTTTTCAGCCGTCTAAATACTTATCCCCCTGTAAAAGAATGTATTGGTTCTGGACCAGTGTCTGCAACACACACACTGGGGCTTAAGGGGTTAATATTATATGCAGTGCTGAATAACAGGAGCCGTTCCATTAAGACTGCTAATTTGGGAACGGAGTGAGCCAACACCCTGATTGTTGGTGTGCAGCCTCAGGGTAACCCCCCCAAGAACACACCTATTAAAAATATAACTTTGTCATAAGGGAAACATATATTTTTGATAAAGTGCCTTTCTGATGCAGTTTTAAAATGTACAGGCCGGATGCTATTGTGTTCTGCCTGCCTTTGTAATGCATTAAGGAACAAATGTTATCCATACCAGAACCAAATGTTTTGACACCTATGAGCTGGTGATCAAAGGCTAATTACCTAATTGTTTATGCGGGACCCAGGAACTGAGTGGGTTGTGAGCGTTGAAACTCGCACTTACAAACCCAGGTATCCTGCCAGGGTTGGGGCTACCCAAGGAGAAAATCAGAATGAGTGACCTTATTAAATATAAGAATATTATGAGATGTCCTTGGCTGAACATGAAAAAAATACGGTGTATATAGCGCTAAAAGTGAATGCAATTAACCATATAGTGTGGTGATATAGAGTGATTCTACACTACAAAATATATATAAACATAGGCTGCCAGGTAATACTAACTCCAAGACACAGTTAGTGAACAAACCAAAAAATAAACAATACAGACCGGCGCCGCAATAGTCCAAAGGGAACAGTAAAGTCCAATGGTGTAAATGTCTCTAGTGATGGGTATCTGTTGATATGATGGGATATTCCAGCCTTCTTCAAGACGTTACTACATGTACATAATCAGAAAAAGAGACAAAGAAAACATCATAGTGCAATAATACAGATGATAACATGCTGGACAAACAAAACAAGACAAATCCTACTTACAGAACTGCAGAAAGGCAGAGGATAGGATGTATGTTGTCCGGTTGCAGCTCCGTCCGAGCACGTGACCTCCCAGGGTCTCTCTCACTCTGCGACCGGAAGTTCGTCACTCCAAGCGACTCTGGAGCTCTCCAGGGGCTGCCAATCAACCTTCCACCGGAAACACCTCACTGGGGGCGTTCTTCAGGGGTGCGCATGCGCACGAAACGCGTTGGGCTGTTTGTCAGAAGTTTCATTGTGCAGTGTGGCAGAGGACTTGCTGAACGTTTGTCACAGAAATAGCTTGGAGAGGAGATTCTCGGCGCTTCCACCCGCCCCCAGTGAGGTGTTTATATAGTCAGAATATATATATAGTTAATATAGTCAGCCTTACTTGTTTTATGTAGTGTTTGTCTTGTTTTGTTTGTCCAGCATGTTATCATCTGTATTGTTGCACCATGATGTGTTTTCTTTGTCTCTTTTTCTGATTATGTACATGGAGTAACGTCTTGAAGAAGGCTGGAATATCCCATCATATCAACAGATACCCATCACCAGAGACATTTACACCATTGGACTTTACTGTTTCCTTTGGACTATTGCGGCGCCGGTCTGTATTGTTTATTCCTTGGCTGAACATGCTAAGAGTTACATATGTGTATTCGTGAGACCAAGCCCCACCTGATGAGTCTAAACACTTGATATCTAACAGCTACTAAGAGCCAGATATTAATATCTCCCTTAAGTTTAATATTACACTGTAATATTTGGTCTCTTTGGGAGCGCCAGGCGTGACGGAATGTATTAATATGTCGCGCATGCCAGTAAGTACTACTGAACTGAAGTTATGAAGTATAGTATATATGGAATTTTGGTTCTATGCTGTTATGGTAATAAGCAGGAAGAACATCCTGCTGGAATTTACATAGCCTGGTCATCAAAGACTAAATTGCCTAATTGTTTATGCTTGCCCAGGGACCAAAGGAACTGACCAGTTTAAGTGTGATATTTCACCCTAAACACTGGAAGTCCAAAATCAGCTTCAAAAGGACTTTTGCTAGACGGCTCAGCGCCGTGAGTGGAAGAGAAGGGTTAAAATTATTTATAAGTCAGTCACCCCTTACTCATTGTCTTCTGATATCATCTGAATTGCTACCTGACTGCTGAGAGAAATGTTATGCAATGTCTTGGGATGATTGCTGTATGAACTGCCAGTCCAGCTGGGACTGTTTCATAATTTCCTATCTTTAAGTAAGTGTCCATATTTTGCCTGTTATTTTTTATAATCTGTGTGTTCACCTTTATCAAGGAATAAACTATATTTTATCATATCTAAGTCTCTTGCCAGTTCAGACCCAGGTATATATATATTTATATATATTTTGTGTAAAATACAGCCTGTCATAAGCTATCGTCACAGGTTTGTAATTAACTGGTGGCAGCTGGCGGGATTGAACTGGACCTGTATTACTAGTATTCTGCGGGATACTGTGATACAGTGGGAACTTGATGGTAATTGCAAGTTCCTGGGACTAAAGATATTGAACACACAGTGTACAACATATAACACAAGATATGGCACCTCCTCACTGTTCCCCTACTTGTGAGAAGCATTGCCTCCAGAACCAAACTGCCGGCCATCCGTCTGACTGGAGCTGGGTACCGAGACCGGAGGAGTGCAGCAAGTCTGCGCGGTGACCAGCAGACAGCCAGGCTGAGAGAGAGACAGCAATGGGTGAGCATGAAACCTGGCAGGCTGAGCAAAGATCCACAGCTGCAGCTGCTGTAACCATTAAACCACCCGGAGAGCAGGGAATGGACCCAGCTCCGGGACGGCAGAGACTTGTGGAGGGAGCGGGTGGTCTCGGAGACCACAGAAGTCTTGCACCAGGAGAGGTAACAGCCGTTGCGGTGGCCCGTCCATTTTCCCTGAAAGAGCTAGCACTGGTGTGTGCGTTGGGCAAGACGTGGTTCCCGGCGAAGTGGACCCAGTTCCTGGCGTCGGTACCACACCGACCCGCTTATCCCCTCCCAGAGCTCCCCGGCGCTCAAGCATCTCCGCTCTGGACTCTGTTGCCCATTGCTGGGGTTAGTCCACCGGTGGCGGAGAAGCTCTTGAATGAGCCCGGCGCTCAGGCAACTCCGCTCTGGACTCCGTTGCCCCTTGCTGGGGTTAGCCCACCGGTGGCGGAGAAGCACCGGCAGCTGCTGCGGCACTGCCAACAAATGGGCCACAATAATGCCCAGTGCCCTGACCATGCGCGGTCAGGCGAAGAAGCCCCTCAGAGCCAGCGCTCACGAGCTGCGGAAAAGATGACCCAGTTAGCGGCATCCTCTGATGGCTCCCGCCCAGCCGGGGCGACAACCCTCCTCGGGACGTCTCCTGGAGAACCTAGACGGGCTGCATCTGCAACAGCGGCGGAGAGCAGCGGCCATCCACCGGATCCCGGCGGAGAACCGGTGGAGAAGAAGCCGCCACTCCGGCATCCTGCCGGCGGCAATTTTATTTGGGGGGAGGGTTGGGGTGTGCGGGAGGTGGGTGTTTCACATTGTTTGGCAGAGTCGGCGATTCCCAGCGATGACCGGAGCCCCACAATCCACGCCGGCGACCCTGCATCAAAGCTGGGTACTGCTGCGGCAGCTACCCGGGGCTCGCCCATGGCGGCAGCCACTCCAGTCCCCCTGCAATTGGGACCAACGAAGGCGGCAGTCTCTGCGGGGACCAGCAAGGTAAGCCAGACCAAGTCGCAGACTGACCCTGACTTATTTTTCCCTAAGACTGTACCCTGTTGTTTCACTATAGGGGTAACCGGGGGGTGGCAGAAGATAGGGGTACCAGGGGAGGGGAAGGAAAGGCAGCTTGTAGGGCAGCCAGGCTTCCCCATTACCTGGGCGGAGCAGCAAGGGGACTCTCAGTTAAGAGCCCCACTGTTGCAGCCTTGCTATGGGCTGGAGGTACCAGGAGTTGTGGCAAAGTTAGACCACCCCCAGATTACCTGCCAGCCAGGAGTTAAGGTGGGTGCATCTGCACCAGCAACCCTGAGCTCATCCCCGGTAATGGGGAGACAGTGTCAGGGAGATGGCCTCACTCAGGTGTCCCTAGGATCCAAGTTAGGATTAGCTAGGGAGAAGCGGAGTGAGGGGAGGCTGCAGGTAGGTAGCCAGCATCAGTTCTCAGGGGAGGGGAAGGAAGGGCAGCTTGTAG
Organism: Ascaphus truei; assembly: GCF_040206685.1. NCBI lineage: Eukaryota > Metazoa > Chordata > Amphibia > Anura > Ascaphidae > Ascaphus > Ascaphus truei. The sequence goes on from NC_134502.1 coordinate 12,092,069, forward strand.
GGCAGCCAGGCTTCCCCATTACCTGGGCGGAGCAGCAAGGGGACTCGCAGTTAAGAGCCCCACTGTTGCAGCCTTGCTATGGGCTGGAGGTACCAGGGGTTGTGGCAAAGTTAGACCACCCCCAGATTACCTGCCAGCCAGGAGCTAAGGTGGGTGCATCTGCACCAGCAACACTGAGCTCATCCCCAGTAATGGGGAGACAGTGTCAGGGAGATGGCCTCACTCAGGTGTCCCTAGGATCCAGGTTAGGATTAGCTAGGGAGAAGCGGAGTGAGGGGAGGCTGCAGGTAGGTAGCCAGCATCAGATATCAGTGGGAGTTGAAGGGCTAGTGGTAGCCGGGGAGGTACAGCAGCAGGTATGGCAGCTAGAGTCCCCCATTACCCTGGAAGAGCCTCAGGGGGTTTCTCAGATCAGCAACCCCCTGTTGCAGCCTAGCTATGGGCTGGGGGTATCATGGGCAGTGGCCAGTTTGTGCCACCCCAGAGATACCTGCCAGCCAAGAGCTAAGGCGGTTGCATCTGGAGAGATGCCCCTGAGCTCATCCCTGGTAAGAGGGAGACAAGGTCAGGGAGGTAGGTGCACTCAGGTAGTTCCAGGGTCTGGGTTAGGATTGCCCAGGGAGGAGAGGAGTGCAGGTGGGCTGCAGGGAGGTAAGCAGCAGGAGTCATCAGCAGGGGTTGAGGTGCTGGGCCTAGGGGAGGCTAGGCAGGGAGACACGGAAGCAGGGAGAGGTAGGAAGTCAGTGGGGTGTCAGGCAGCTGGTAGAAGCTAGGGATGGGCTAGGTAGGCAGAAGGTCCCTTGTTCTGACTGGCCAGGAGTGACCCCCCTGACAGATTCCCCAAAGGAGGGGCTGTGGGTAGATAGGCAGCCAGGGAGGAGAGTCAGGAGTATAGCAGAGCAGCTACAGGTTGGCACAGAGCCAGGGCAGGTAGGGTCCCTACAGAATAGTGACATAGCCCTTTCCTAGACTTGGTTGACCGGAAAGCGACGGTCTGTGCTGGATAGCTGGTCTCCTGTTGGTGCAGAGACATGCCAGTCTCTGGGCAGTGTGCAGCATGGTCTGCACATGGGCCCCTTCACCATGGTCTTGGGTCACCAGGCACTGGGTGGGGGGCAGAGGGAGGCAAAGGAGAATGCCCGGCGGCCACGTGGAGCTCTGCTCCGCAGGATCTAGACTTTACAATCCACTGTGGCCAGGACACTGTACTGGACAATGCCGGAGGACAATTTTGCCAGGCCAACCCCTCAGGACTTATTGAGTGCTTCAAGGGCGCCAATGGTATCCCAGTGCCAGGGGGAGGCAGCTGGGGTACCAGGCACCCCTTCAGCAGGGGAGGTGTGACGTTCGTGAGGATTTGGCCTGAGATTAAAGGGGTTACACCCCAATTGGCCACCCTCTAACCTCACCAGGGAGACAATGGGTTAACTGGGCTGAGGTCCAGAAATGTGATTTAACCCTTGTTATAACATGAAGATGTATATTCCCCTGTGTAACTGTTGTGTTATCCTGGTGTTTGCACTCACACATACACTAGGGTTGCTGCGGGAGGGAAAGGGTTAATGTTAAAATAGTGACTATAGCCCGTTGTTCCCTTTTTCCTGCCTTTTCCCCGCCTTTTCATGCTCCATTTTTCAGCCGTCTAAATACTTATCCCCCTGTAAAAGAATGTATTGGTTCTGGACCAGTGTCTGCAACACACACACTGGGGCTTAAGGGGTTAATATTATATGCAGTGCTGAATAACAGGAGCCATTCCATTAAGACTGCTAATTTAGGAACAGAGTGAGCCAGCACCCTGATTGTTGGTGTGCAGCCTCAGGGTAACCCCCCAAGAGCACACCTATTAAAAATATAACTTTGTCATAAGGGAAACATATATTTTTGATAAAGTGCCTTTCTGATGCAGTTTTAAAATGTACAGGCTGGATGCTATTGTGTTCTGCCTGCCTTTGTAATGCATTAAGGAACAAATGTTATGCCTACCAGAACCAAATGTTTTGATTGTGTGTCTGCAGTGTGTGGGTTTACAGGGGAGTGTAGAGGGGGGCTGCTGGTGTGTGTTGTGTGGATGTAGAGGTGGCAGAGCCTGTTTTGTTGATTTGTGTGTATCTCTGCAGTGTGTGTTTTGTACATGCAGAGGGGTGGCTGCAGTGTGTGTTTTGTGGGTGGAGGAGGGGTGCAGAGTGTTATGTGTGTGTGTGTGTGTGTGTCTGTCTGCTGTGTGTGGGTTTACATGGGGTGTAGAGGGGGGCTGCTGGTGTGTGTTTTATGGATGTAGAGGGGGCAGCAGTCTGTTTTGTTGGTGTGTGTGTCTGCAGTGTGTTTTGTGGGTGTAGAGGAGGGGGGCTGCTGTGTTTTGTGAGTGTAGAGGGTGGAAGAGGTCTGCAGTGTGTTTTGTGGGTGTAGAGGAGGAGGGGGCTGCACAGTGTGTAGGGGGGACTGCAGAGTGTGTTTGTGTATATAGGGGGGGTTGCAGAGTGTGTGTTTTTGTGTATAGCGGGGGGACTGCAGTGTGTGTGTGTGTGTGTGTGTGTGTGTGTGTGTGTGTGTGTGTGTGTGTGTGTGTGTGTGTGTGTGTAGAGGGGCTGTGTATATTGTGACATAGTCCAAAGATGTTAGGCAGCCTTCTGCCCCATTTTAGAGCAGAAAGTGCAGGAATAGTTAATGATCCGTTCCACAGCTTCCCATTAACTCAGGCAGCTGGATGGAAAATCCAGACCACAGATTACAATGGCTCTAGTTCTCCCTCACCTGCTCTTCTAATCACATGCACAGGTATTTAGAGCAGAGAGGTTTTGCATTTCTCTCTCTCTCTCCTTGGAGCCTGGGGGCTGGGGGTGTCGCTACTCTCCTGCATCCAGTATCGAGGTTGATGGCCTCTCCACGTATCACAGTACCAGAGGATTTGCCTGGACACCCCAAACAGATAAGACAAACAAATGGTTACTGCTGTTGCTAAAAGACTGTGCTGTATCTTGTGACCCTAAATGAGAGAGCATTGTTTTAAGCTGGGGAACCAGTTTAGTTGGCCAGCAGCTGTTAGAGAGACTGATTTTGATGTGTAGTTAGATCCCTGAAAGGGATAGGATTTTGTTTATATAATTTGGTTTCTTTTTACTTGAAATAACAGTGTGGGAAATACTGTAACAATGAAATGAGTGAACTGCTGAATGAAAGTATCTGAGTACCTCTAACCTACACATGTTAAAGCTGCAGTACCTTACTTGGATGAAAATAAAGCAGGCAGAAGCCTGAGTTAAGCAGCTTAATACTTTGCATGATCCTGTTTTTGTATTAAATAACCCTAGAAGACTGTGTCGGGAAGAACCCAGACAGACGTCAGCACTACAAAAGAGGGGCGTTTGTCACATATGGTGGAGAATGCGGGCAGACACTAAAAGTCTGTGGGTTTGCAAATAAATGCGGGGGTTTAAAATGGCCACCCAGCTGAACTAAAGTACAGATGCTATGAGTGAAGTCTGTCCCACTGTGTATATCAGTTGTGCTTCTAGCATACACAGAGAATGTGCGAAGTGTGGATGCAATAGCACCCTGAACCCAAACAGAAAACCAAAATGTTTTGCTGAAGAGAAAAAAAAATTGCATCTAGCAAGTGCTGTTTGTAAAGCTAATGCCTTTTGCTGAAGTGAGTGAATTTGCAGCTAGCAAGTGCTGTATGCAAGTTGCTGAAGTGAGTGAAATTGCAGCTAGCAAATTGTCCCTGCCGGGCTTCTAAAATGGCCGACGTGAAATGTTTGTTTTGTAATGTACATAATCATGAAAAACAGTGTCCCTTCAGGCCATACGATGATGATGATGACTCGTATGTGGCCCCTGGAGGAGAGCCGTACCCACAGATGAATTTAGTATGCTGGGCCTGTCATAAAGTAGGTCACATGGAAGATATGTGCCCCAAAATTTTCAAAGACAAACAGCTGCAAAAGCAAGCAACGCCCTGTGAGTGCAAGCAAGATGTGGAAGCTGATACCAGTGAGCGTGTGCCCAGTACCACTGATATCTCTGGAGCTAATAAAGCAAAAAGAAAGAAGAAAAAGAAAACTGTTCCTCAAGTCACAGGGGAAGTGACCGAGCCACTTGAACCTGCGCTGTCAGGACATGCGTCAGAAAGGCGCCGAGATGTGCTGCAGACCGGAGTGACCGGCAGAATTGTCACGGGAACAGTGGCAAAGGAAAAGGAGGAGCAAAGGGAAGCTGAATCCTTGAACCAGGATAAAGAGGCTTTGGTTTCTGCACTCCAAGCTGCCCGCCATGATTATGAAGTCCTGCGGCAGGGATTGATGAAGGAGCGAGAATGTTGGAAGAAGGAGCAAGAATCTAACAATAAGGTGCAAGAAGCGAACGCCGAGTTACAGAGGTGTATACTTCCAGCTTTACAGGAGTACGAGGCTTTGAAGAAAACAGAGTCTCTCTTACGGAGTGAGCTGGAAGAGGTGACGACTAGGCTGGAAAAGGCCAACACCGTAATTGCCACCATGGATGAAAAACAGATTAAGTCTGACAAATTGATTGCTATCCTAAAACAGAAATACGGGAAGGCTCTACAAGAGGTGCACACGCTCAGCACAGAGGTGCAAAACTCACGCCTGGAGGGCCACGGTCTGAACACAGAGCTGGGAATGTTGAAGCAAACCTATGAGATTGCCCTAAGTGAGTTAGAGACTGTAAAGCAAGAAAATGAGACTCTGAAATTGGAAAATTCAGATTTGACTGACCAAGCAGAAAAAGTAAAGAAACAGTTGACTCAGGAAAAATTAGAAGTGCAGGAAGCACTACAGAATGCATTGATGCACACCCAGAGCAAGCACCAGAAAGAGGTGAAGACCCTGAGGGAGGTCTGGCACGATCAGGTTGAAGAGCTGCAGAAGCAGATGGCTGAGCGCGAGATACAGTGCGCCAAGAGAGAGGAGGTGTCCGTCCGTCAGGTGGTTTGCCTGACACTGCGCTATAAAAGCGAGATGGCCGATATCTACAAGCAGCTGGACCACACGGCAAATGAGGGGGCCCGGCTGCAGCTGGAGCTGGATAAGACCCGGAAGGAGCACCTGCAGGTCAAGAATAGAGAAAATGAAACAGAGTTAAACCTCGCTCTGAAACAGATGACGGACATGGGAGAAGCGGCTAAAGTGGTTCAGTCGGGCTATCAATCCTACCTCCTAACCAAGCAAGCTGTACGTTCCTATACGTGTATCTTCAATGCTGTTGCAATATTACGATTTGCTATAAAGATGAAGTTGGAGAAAGAGATTCCAAGGCTAAAAGAGACACGGTCACAAAAGGAGACCAGGGAAAGTAAACTCAATGCCCTCACTGATGACAAAGAGGAAGGAGAAAGAATTGACTTTGATTGTGCTGCTGTTATTCCAGAAACAGATAGGCACCCTCCTGAGAATATACTCCCTGATCTGGAATTCAAAAATCCAGATCCTCAATTTCATTTACGTTGTCCAGAAGATTATCAAACTAGTGGACACACCCAGGACACCACAGAAGATGTTTTAGCCAAGTGGGTGGCAGTTCCTGAAAACACAAACTTGTTGACAGATCCTGATGACGTGGTTAATATGGACTACGTTTGTACAGAGGCAACTAGGTCTCCAAAACCCAAAGGCCTGGTAATGGCCACAAAAGGGAAATCAAAGATTGAAAAGAAAAAACAACGAAGGTTAACACGGCGCCTGAATAGTTCCATATCTCACCAATCTGGACCACACTGTGGAGCCAAGGAGAATCTGGTCCAAGGGTCTCATCAGAAGCTAAAGAAACAGTCCAGTCATTTGCAGGTTGCAGCGGGCTATGAAATAAAGTCAAAGGATGCAATAGACTGGAAGTCAAAAAAAAAAAAAAAAAAAAAAAAGTTTGGGGAATTGACCGATATTTTTTTTGTTATTACACGTGTGGACTATGTCACGGACACTTAACTATGCAAATAAGCATTTTGTCAATATTACAATGTTATATTGGTTCTCTGTGTTGAAAATGTAGCTAAACTACAAATTAATATACAGGGTTGATGGCCCTTTCAGTTGGTAAATTATATAATGAGGTTCATATTCTAGAGTAGAACAACCCAGGGAGGTAATAGAAATTGTCTGGTTTTCTGAATATATTTAGCATATCCTGGGTTGTAAGAATGTGTGCTAGACACTTATTTTTCAAAATAGTTCCCTAATAGAGAGCAACAAAATATGTTTGCCAAATATAGTCTCTTATGACGAAACCTATTGTCCATAATTGCCGTGGGAAAAGTTCATATTCGTGTCATGTAAATACTTAATGTTGTACTGAGGAGTTAGCTCAAGTATTTCAGGTAGGACGCTCACCCCAGTGAGGTCCATGGCCGCTCACCCCAGTAGGTGTGAGCTGGGGAGGGGGATATGTGACATAGTCCAAAGATGTTAGGCAGCCTTCTGCCCCATTTTAGAGCAGAAAGTGCAGGAATAGTTAATGATCCGTTCCACAGCTTCCCATTAACTCAGGCAGCTGGATGGAAAATCCAGACCACAGATTACAATGGCTCTAGTTCTCCCTCACCTGCTCTTCTAATCACATGCACAGGTATTTAGAGCAGAGAGGTTTTGCATTTCTCTCTCTCTCCTTGGAGCCTGGGGGCTGGGGGTGTCGCTACTCTCCTGCATCCAGTATCGAGGTTGACGGCCTCTCCACGTATCACAGTACCAGAGGATTTGCCTGGACACCCCAAACAGATAAGACAAACAAATGGTTACTGCTGTTGCTAAAAGACTGTGCTGTATCTTGTGACCCTAAATGAGAGAGCATTGTTTTAAGCTGGGGAACCAGTTTAGTTGGCCAGCAGCTGTTAGAGAGACTGATTTTGATGTGTAGTTAGATCCCTGAAAGGGATAGGATTTTGTTTATATAATTTGGTTTCTTTTTACTTGAAATAACAGTGTGGGAAATACTGTAACAATGAAATGAGTGAACTGCTGAATGAAAGTATCTGAGTACCTCTAACCTACACATGTTAAAGCTGCAGTACCTTACTTGGATGAAAATAAAGCAGGCAGAAGCCTGAGTTAAGCAGCTTAATACTTTGCATGATCCTGTTTTTGTATTAAATAACCCTAGAAGACTGTGTCGGGAAGAACCCAGACAGACGTCAGCACTACAAAAGAGGGGCGTTTGTCACAATATGTACATTTTTTTTAATAAACTTGCAGTAAAAGCATAAGAATGTAGACAATCATGCTGATAAAAATCAATATGACTACAAACATTTATATTTTTTATGAAAAAAAAAAAAAAAAAAAAGTCTACATTTAGCCTCCATGGTGCAGATCAATGGTATACAAATAAACTTTATGAAATAGTATAAAATGTGCGCTGTGTTTTTTTGTATTTTTTGTAAGTGTTATGTCTACACCTACAAACAATGCAGATACTTCATTTGGTAGACTGGTTGTCGCCCCTGATTTAATTATGGGGCTACCCATAGAGTCCCAGTACACATGGGCTAATTAGCTGGGGGGCATGGGTTAATCTGTGTCTCCACGTTAGGGATTGGATACAGATAATTTTTCACCAATAGTCTGTATTCAATGTTAAGAATAGGGTTACACAGGTATATAATCTGTGTCAACCCTACAGTTTTTTGTTGTTCTTCTGATTCCACCTGGAATGTCACTGGATTGCTGGAGAATTGCTAGCTGATACTTCTCCATCCCCCAACCCTAAGTAAGTGTTACCTTCTTGCCTGTTAATTGTACTATATTGCTGTGTTCACCTTTTTTAAGGAATAAATTATATTTTATTATATCTAAGCCTCGTTAAGTTCATCCCAGATATTTGGTGTTCATTATATCTTGTCATAAGCTACCGTGACAGTGTTGCATAGTGAAACCATTGTAAAGTGGCGGATAAAGCATTCAGGCATCGGATAATGCATTCTGGTGTCGACAAACAGCCAATAGGGTTGCATTGTAAAGTGTTGGATATGCCATTCGTTGTAAAGTGAAACGTTAGATAGCGAGGTCTACCTGTATGTGGATATTGGGGGGAAAATGATACCAGGACATGTAAATAATGTAAAGCACTTGTGGTCCTGATAATTTTATTTTCCCCCAGCCAGCATGTGTGTTTTGTGGATTGTGTTTGTGCATTTCTAGAGGGGCAGACTTCGCGATTTAATCTGCTGAGTTGCTTGCATGGAAATGAGGATTCAGACAAAGGCTGGGAGGTGTTAAGACACTTGGTGAATTCGGGAAGTGCTGTGTATCAGGTCTGAGGATGGGCTCTCACCAAGGAGAGCATTTGTTTCCTACACACACTGAGGCGTTGCCAGGTAGGAGCTCCATGGGCACGAATCCCATTGGCCAGTTGAATTCCCCACTTCCCAGCAGCTCCGTCACCATGGGGTGGTCTTGAATGCATCCGCATGCCCCCTCCTCTGGCATTGGTTGCACCATCTCAATCTGTTCTGAGGTTGTCCGGCGGCCCCCTCTCCATGTAAAGAATAGCCACCGAGGGCTATGTAAGGGGCTCTACCAATCTAAGTCCAGTCAAGCTGCAGTGAGTCTGGGACAGCCTCTGGAGTGAGACAGAGAGCGAGTTTGGATTCTGACGGTGATCACCGGGAGATATATGTCAGAGTGGCTGTTGTGTGTTCAGCAATCTGATATCCTGGATGAGAAGCGGACAGGGCAAGTCTACAAGAAGCAGGCCCCTGCACCAAGCAAGGCTAGAGTCCACTCCCCAGGTCCCCAGTTGGTATTGTATCTTGTTATTGTGTATTTTGTCTTGTCTGCTGGCTTGCCAGAATAAACCTAATTTTAGTCAACAACTTTGTCCCGCCTGGTGCTAGTGATCCCAGTGGTTTCAGTGTAAAAGTCCCCTGTAACATTCCTACTTAATATTATATTTTGGTGCCTGATGGTACACACAAGCCATAATGGGTCATTGGAGTTTATTGTACTGACCATGCATAAAAACCAAAACATGCTTGTGGGTGCTACTACACTTATTTCTATTTTTATAACTAAAACTGTATTACACTAGGGCAGTTTTTATTTCTTCTATATAATAAGGTTTCACCGCCGCAGTCTTTGGAGATTAACTGAATATGACATTTTGTGGAAGTACCTCCTCATTTTTGACTGCTAACACAATTGTTCAATCAAAACTAACCTGGTGCGTGTGTGTGTGTGTGTGTGGATGGTATGTATGTCAGAGTGAGTAGGACAGTAGAGAAAGTCCATCTCTATGTTAGTAGAGAAGTTGTAAGCGGAAGTGTCCTGCATGATGCTCTGCGTGCTTTGGTGTGTCCAATATATTTTATTACACTATGATAAGACACCACCTGGCACTGGGAGATGTTATCACCATTCAAGTCAATGAGCTTCCAGTTATCTTCCAGTCCCAGAAATAGGTTTTGTGTCAGAGCACGGCTTAGTAAATGTGCCCCAAAGTTTAGTGTATGAACTCATACTGCTGCTGAGGTGTATGTTCATTTATTCGAAGTACAAGTAGTGGAGGAAAAAATTACCAGGAATAGAAAATATGGATACATTTTATTCATAAAACCATTCCCTGCTAAAGCATCTGCCGAACTCCTCCTATAGCACAGCACAGCTGATCCCTTATGTATGTATACAATGGGTAAGATATACATAGGCAGTTTAGGCGAGTCAAGAGTAAATGATAGCAAGACAATAAAATATAAATAGTCATATTAACCTCCATAGTGGCTGAAGTGACGTCCAAAGAATGGATAATCCATGTCTTGCTGGAATTATAATGTCATGTTTATTTCTGGTATGATTTCTGGTACTTGTATTTTTTAATGGCCTAATGGCTCACGTTACTGTAGTCCATGCTAGAGAGTTGTGTGTTGGTGTAGTAGGCTAGGGTGGATAGTTTGGTGGCCTGAGGTGTGGTGTGTGGTAGGTGCATTGGGGTGTGGGGTAAAGCCCATCCTTGGAGCCGGATGGACTGTTATCCCTTATTTACAGGGACACAGTAACTATTTTATTAGCTGTACCAACCCCCATGCTTGTATAGCTTAGTAATTACCTGAGGCTGTGCATGGCATATTATGGGATATGCTGGTTTTAAATTAAGAAAATGTGAGTCCCCATTCTATTGAATTCCTGCTATTTGAAACCCAATTGAAGCATATTGTGCTATGTAGTGTTTATCTGCTTCATTTTCATATGGTAATACCTGTGCACCTCAAACCTTCCAGTACATCCGTCTACAGAAGAAATTTGGATCTTTCTCCATAGGGTTAAGCTGCGATTTTTTTCACTTTATTATTTGCACATGCACTTGCACTTTATTCCACATTAATATTTATTAATGCACAATTTATACCTTCTGTATACTTTTTTTGTGATTTTAATATTGTTTAACAACACGTCACTTTTCACTACACTCTATATAGGAGCGCTTGCGCAAGATATCTCCAATTAGTTAATATTAACCCCTTACTCAATTGCAATCTTATCTATAGGCTTCCACCAACCAGGATATTTATGAAACTAAGAGATGTCAAATTAATATTTTCTAGGGTCCCAGGTCCTTATTTATGATAGAAAAAACTGTGCACTATAACGCACAAAAATCTGTTGCAGCAAAATGTCAGAAAATATAAAGACTCTCTCCAGCACGTGTTCATTCAGTTCATTCAGAGCCCAAAGCATCACTTATTAAATGTTTTAATATATAAAAATGCAGTGCTTATATTACAGAAAAGGGAAAACAAGAACATACAATTACAGAAAATGCAGGACAGTTTTTTTTTTTTCACAAATATTTTTTATTGGGTACATTTTCAGTATACAGGCGAACAACTTGAAAAAGTTTGTGCTGTTACATGTACATTGTGTCGCACATTGTTCACATATATTGTTTACATATTTTTCATATATTGATCATACATTTTTCTTAACTCTGAATTCAAGCTTGGATTCATTTTTTTGCTCTGAGTGCGAGCGATTGTGTTTTCTCCGGGTCTGTTTCCCTCATTACATACTTGTATTACACTTTTTGTATACGTTTTACTCCAGCTCGATTCCTATCTAATTAACCTTAAACTTTAACCTTGTATTCTAACCTAACTTGTCGTGTTAGTCTTGTTCACCCCTTTCCGTCCTCTGTCTCCAGTCTTTACCCTGAACTAGACTGTCCCCTGTCTGCGAGTCTCTTTCCTCGAGGAACCAGTCCCATCTCTGGCGGAACTCTTTCGTTGTTCTGTTTCTGTCTGTGGACGTCTCCAGTTTGTCTATTTTCATTAGTTTGTATAATGTGTCTTGTAGTTGTTCCATTGAGGGCTGTTGTGTTTGTATCCAGTTTATCATAATGGTCTTTCTTGCCGCTAGTAGTATAATCTCTGTGGGTCTGGTTACTGCTCTGCTGATTTGTTTGCCCTCCGTCCAGTTCTCTATATTTGCAAATATAATAGGTATTGGGTCCTTTGGCCATGAGACTTTTAATTTTGTTTTCATATAGTCTAGCACTTGGTCCCAATATCTAGATATATGTATGCATGTCCAGAGGCAGTGTTTAAGGTCCGCCTTTGGTGTCTTGCATTTTGGGCAAAACGTGGTGTCCTCTGTCCTGGTCTTTATCTGTCGTTTAAATGCTATGTATGCTCTATGTGTTATTTTGTATTGCATTTCTCTCCATGTCTCTGACGGTATAATCTTGTGCACCCTGTGTATGCCCTGTATTAGCTGTTCCATATTTTGTATTTCTGGGAAATCTTTTTTCCATGCCTTGAGTGTGTTGGCGTGTGTGCTCTCTATGTCTTGATCTCTGATAATGCTGTATAGCTCTGACAATTTACTTTTGTCCTGCTCTTTTGCTTTAAAATAGTCGTCTATTCTATTGTTATTTAGTACTGTGGTTTTGTGATTTGTCAGCTTTTTGCAGAAACTGATTAACTGTGTATATGAGAAAGCATGTATTAGGTTTTGGGGGATGTCCCATTTTTGTGCGAGCTCCTGGAATGTCATATATTCCTGTTTGTCTGTGTTAATCACGTCTTTTAGGCAAGTAATCCCTTTTTGTTTCCAAATCTGGAATGATGTTTGGGTATGCCCTGGTATAAATTTGGGGTTGTCTTGAATTGGTAGATATCTTGAGATTGTATGTGACAATTTAAACTTTTTCCTGACCGTTTTCCATGTTACTATAGTATCTTTGATTAGTATGTTGTTTCTTTGTGTCACTGGGATATCTCCCCATTTAGTATGTAATAGCTCTTTCAGGGAGGTCTCTGGAGAGAACTCCTTTTCTATTTCTAGGGAGGAGTAGTGATTGGTATCATTTATCCAGTCTCCTACATGTCTCATTATGCTTGCTATGTTATAGTTCCTGATGTTTGGCAGGTTGATACCCCCCATTTCCTTTGGTAGTTGTAGTTTTTTTAGAGCTATTCTGCTTCTCTTGTTTCCCCATAGGAATTTTGTCATCGCTCTATTTATTGCCGTATTGTCTTCATGTTTGAGGAGCATGGGGAGAGTCTGCATAGGATAGAGTAGTCTGGCAAACGATATCATTTTGATCGCACTTGCTCTCCCAAATAGCGATAAGGGTAGTGTCATCCAGTTTTTTAGTTCCTGTACTATTTTTTTTATGATAGGTTTAAAATTATTCTCGTATAGTCTGGAAATTTCTGCCTCCAGCATTATCCCTAGGTATCTGATGGGTTTTTTTGTTACTTTTATAGGGAAATTATATGGTGTCCTAGTATCTGGGTTTTTTTTGATGTACATCATTTCTGTTTTAGATATATTTATTTTAAAGCCTGCGAATGACCCGAATGTCTCTATTTGTTGTAGGACCTTTTTGATTGATTCGTCTGGGTTAGTCATAAACATTAGTATGTCGTCAGCGAACATTGATAGTTTCAATTCTGTTTTGTTTATCTTTATCCCCTTAAAGTCTTTCATTTGTCTCAGGTAGATAGCCAGAGGCTCTATAGCTAGATTGAACAGCAGGGGTGACAACGGGCACCCCTGGCGTGTCCCTCTGTATAGTTGGAATGGGCTTGATAGGTGTCCTGCTGCTATTATTCTAGCCTTTGGGGTGTTGTACATTGCCTTTAACATGTCATTAAAGTTTCCCTTGAATCCAAATTTATCTATCACAAAGAACACATGTTCCCACATTATGTTATCGAATGCTTTCTCGGCATCGATTGTTACTAGGGCTGTATTCTCTATCTTGTGTAGTCTGACCCACTCTATTGCCGCTAGTACTTTTCTGATGTTTTTCACTGCGGATCTTCCTTTGACAAATCCCGACTGGTCAGGGTGTATCAAGGATGGAAGAATGTTCGCTAACCTATCTGCCATAATTTTGGTGAATATTTTTGCGTCTTGATTGATCAGTGATATTGGTCTATACGATTCTGGTCTTAGGGGGTCCTTGCCCTGTTTGTGTATTAGCATTATGTGGGCTGTTTCACTTGTTTGCATAAACGTGGCGTCTTTAAGGGCTTTGTGATATAGATGTTGTAATGGTTCTATCAAGTTTTCTTTTAGGAGTTTGTAATATTCCCCTGACATGCCATCTGGACCTGGGGCCTTGCAGTTTTTTAGGTTTTGGATTGTGTCCTTTATCTCTTTTTGAGTGATAGGGGAGTTTAAACTATCTATTTCTTCTTGGCTTACTTTAGGTATTTTAATATCTTTAAAAAATATATCTCTTGCTTCTGTATTTATTTGTCCGTCCCTATACAGTTTGCTGTAGTATTCTTTGAACACCTCGTTTATTTTTTTTGCTTCTGTGATTATCTCTGTCTTATCATATATTTTAGTGATGGGCGCAGTTGGCCTGTAGTTACGCATAAGATTTCCCAGGAGTCTACCCGTCTTATTACCGTGTCGGAAAAATTTGGCTTCTTTTATTGATTTTTTCCCTAGTTCTTTTTTTTCTAGCCATACCTCACATGTGAATTTTTTCTGGCTATAGTTTTCTTTGTTTTGGGGTGTTGGGTCTGTTTTGAATATTTTGAATGCCTCGCTTAGTTCTTTACTGGCCTTACAGAATTCCTGTGTTGCCTGTTTCTTTCTTCTGGATACATATGCCATAATGTCCCCTCTAATTACCGCTTTTGATGTTTCCCAGTATAGTATGGGGTTTGCTCTGTGTTCTTGGTTTGTGTTGTCAAATCTCTCCCAGGCTCTCCTTAAGTAGTTCACAAAGTCTTCGTTATTGCTTAGGTAATTTGGGAATCTCCAGGTGTTTGGGCTTGCTCTGCCCAGTCCCATGTCTAGATCTAGGCGTACCATTGCGTGGTCAGATATAATTATCTCTCCCATGTCTATGTGTGTTATTTTGTTTAGTAGGTTCGGTGTTAGTAATATTGCGTCGATTCGTGAAAATGAATTATGTGCATTGGAGTAGAAGGAGAAGTCCCTCTCCAGTGGGTTGAGCGTTCTCCATCCGTCTACTATCCCTAGTGCTGTTTTAATCAATTCCATATTTTTGGTTTGGGCGCTGTCTTTGGGCATGCTATCGTTGTGATTTGATCTGTCTAGGAACTTGTCCTGTATTGCGTTCCAGTCCCCCCCCAGTATTAGGTTTCTATGTTTGTATTTTAGTATCTTGTTTATAGTTTCTTGGAAAAACTCCGTCTTATGGTCATTTGGTCCATAGACATTTCCTAGGAGGTAGTCTATTCCTCCACTTCTGACCTCTGCTACTATGAATCTTCCCTCACTGTCTCTCTCTGTGTTGATTATTTCTAGGGGGAGATTTTTATTTATGAGTATGGCCACTCCTGCTTTTTTTCCTATTGCCGGGGAGAAAATGCTGTGTCCTACCCAATCTCTTTGTAGTTTATTGCTTTCTTTTGAATTTAGATGCGTCTCCTGCAGGAATGCTATGTCTGCTTTTTGTTTTTTTAGGTAGCTTAATACTTTTTTGCGTTTTATTGGGTTGTTAAGCCCTTTCACATTCCATGTTATTATTCGAGTATGCATTTTGTGTCTAAGTCTGTTCTGTGTCCTCTATGTATGTCATCGTTTGCTTTCTCTTGTTTCCTGTTAATTATGATATTCTGGGTTTTTTCTCTCTTTTCTACTTGTTTCCAACACTCTTTTATGTTTTTGTTAGCCTGGCTTGTCAACATGATCTCTGCCTGCTTTTCTGTATTAGAACTTCTAACTTTTTTTAACCTTTTAACTGTTTAAACTTTTAACTTTCCTTTCTTTTCTGGACTTCACTTTTTTCCAGAGGTGTACTTTCTACCCTCTTGTGTGTCTCCTTGTGTATGCACTTTAGTCTCCTTGTCCCCGCCGGGGGGTATATTTACTATTTTATTTTGTATTATTTTTTTTTTTTTTTTTTTTTTTTCCTCTTTAGGCTATTTTCGTATAGTTTTTTTTTTTTTTTTTTTTTTTTTTTTTTTGTTCTGTTGTGTGTCATTTTTTGTTTTATTTTTTTGTTTCGGTTTTGTTGTTGTGTCCCTGTCCCTTGGCTATTTTGTCCTTGTTTCTTCCTATCTTTGGCCGTATATTAAGGTGTCTGTATGTCTATGTTTCCCTCTTGTTCGTCTCCTTACGTTTCTTGCTGATGTTATGAGTGCTTCTATTGTTGTGGCATGTGTGTGTGTGTGCACCCTCCTTCCCGCTATTCTCTTGGTCTCATTGTTTGTATGTTCATGTGGTTGTGTAGCTGTATACCTTACATCAGTGTCGTGGTTGCCCGTCTCTGTCCCCCTTGGGGATCGGTTATTTTCTTGCTGTTAGGTTGTCTGTTTCTGTCCGTTATCTGTCTTTATCTCTTCTTGTTCTGACTATGCTGCTTTCTCCCCGTTGCGGTACCAGGAGTCTACTGTAGGTTTAACTCAATAAGAACACAATAGGATAAAAAAAAAGAACTTTCAGGTTATTGCATGACAATCACAATCACATTGTTATGTTTTTATGCTTTTTTGTTTTGACCTCTCTTTCTTTTTCGCTTGCCCCTCCCTTTCTTCATCATCCTCCCCCCCTCCCTCCTCCCTCTCTCTTCTCTCCTCCCCCCTTCTCTCCACTCCCCCTCTCTCCCCCCCCTCTCTATCTCCCCCCCCCTCCCGGTTTGGTCCCTCCCTTGCATCCATTCCAGCAAGCATTCCTTTGCGGGTTAATATCGGTTACACATTCAGATATCTATATATATCCCTATGTACTGTCACTCACTCTATGCTTGTTCATACCCCTTCTTGGGCCACACTTATGCTTATGTTCTTGCACACCCCCATACATTCACTTTTTTTTTTTTTTTTATCTTTTATCATGGGACACGGGACAAATGTCTTAATTCAGTCTCTTTCAAGTAAAATGTAATCTTGGGCTCTGCATCTGTCCACTTTAGCGGTCATCGTCTCTTGTGTCATTCCGGTCCTCCTCTGCGTTCCTGGGGATTGTCGTCTTTGTCACGTACTTTTCCGCCAGGTCGTGGGATGTGAAGGTTTTCACCCCTGTGTCGGTGTATATTTTTAAAGTTGCTGGGTAAATCAATGCGAATTTCCGTTTTTGCTTGTAGAGAGTGGTGCATACCCTGCTAAATTCTCTCCTTTTTTGTGAGACCGTGGCCGAATAGTCCTGAAAAATCATTATTCTCTTGTTCTCAAATGTCAGTTGGTCCGTCTCCTTGAAAGCTTTGATAATTCTGACTTTGTCATCAAAGTTGAGAATCTTTGCTATTATTGCTCTAGGTTTAGTTTCTTGGTCTTGTCTTGCAGCACCCATTCTGTGCGCTCTCTCTATCTTTATTGCATTGTCTGCGGATAGTCCAAGATGTTCTGGGATCCATTTCTCGCAGAACTCTATGAGCTGGTGCTGTTTTATTGATTCAGGTACTCCTATCAGTCTTATGTTGTTTCGTCGGGACCGGTTTTCAAGGTCGTCTACTTTTTCCTCTAATATGCAGTTTTTTTTCCGCATTGTTTCTAGTGCTTGATGCACGTCAGACATTTCGTCCTCCATAGTGCTAATTCTTGTTTCAGCCTCTTCCACTCTTGAGGTGTGTGCTGACAGCTCATTTTTCAGCTCTTCTATGGATGTTTTTATTTTGTCAATTTTTTTATCAAATTGGGGGAGAATTTCTCTTGCTACAGCCTTTGCAATACTTTCATGCTCTGACCTTGTTTGTGCCTGCTTGTCTGCTTCCCCGTTCTGGCTGGATTCTCCTGCCTGAGCCTCGTGGCTGTCGGCCATTTTCTGTGTCTCTCTCCTTCTCTCTCCCTTGTCCTGGCGCTGTTGCTGCTGTTTTGGGGCCATCTGTGCAGTTTTGGAGAGATATTTCTCCATGCAGGTGCCTCCGCTTGTTGGGGTGCCTGTCCCTTTAAATTCTGGCTGATTTTTGCCGGCTATTTTCTCGCGGTTACAGCGGTTTTCCCCGGCGGGCCAGCGGAGCTCTTCTCAGTGCGTCCTCACAGCCCTGGCGCCATACCGGAAGTCTCGCAGGACAGTTTTTGAAGTGAAACTTCTTTAGTGGCACCTCATTCCTAATGAGACAAAAATGGATTGTAGGGACAGAAAATGAAACGGATGTGATGTCAAAGTGCTGACGTCACAGTGCTGGCAGATGAGACCGGGCTGTGCTCTGGCAAATGACATGCGGCGGCGATAGCTGCCGGCACCCCTCCTAACAGGCGCCGCTCCTAACGGCCGCCCATTTCAACCATTCCCTCCACACGTCCGCTGCCGTTCCCCGCCCGCTGCCCGCTGACATCAAACTGCCGCCGCTCCCCCACACAGCCGCTGACATGTGGCGGCGGCACTAGGTGCCGCTCCCCCCCCACCCGCTCAACACCTGAACACTCCTCCACACCGGCAGCCGTCCCCCTCAACGCATGCGCAGAGGCTTTGTCCGTAGCCATGTTGTGGATGGCAGGTTTCGTGGGGGTGTGATTGGCAGAGGGCGCTGCTGCGAGGCAACCAGTGATTGGCTGTCGCGTCCCGCCGCTAACGATTGGTTGAGGGGCTGTCAGTCGGTTAAGGGGTCCCTTCATCCCCATCAGCCGGCACGGGGTCTGCAGTGCTGCCCGCCGTGGAGTACGCTGCTCCGTGGTGGGGTAGCTATCTGAGACCGAGGCTCCACCCTCCGCCCTGTCGCTCCTGCTTCGGTAACGGGAGGAGGGGGGTAACGGGACCACCGTGTTGCCAGGGGGCTGGCTGCAGCAGGACACACAGTCGTGTTCGCAGCTCCGCCGGGGGTAGTGGGAGTCGGGAGTCGGGGGGGAGGAGGGAGGGGGCACACAACACAGAGAGACATTCACACAACACAGAGAGAGAGAGATATACACTGACTGACACACACACACACACTGACTCACACTCACACTGACTGACTCACTATCACACTGACTCACACTCACACACTGACTGACTCACACTCACACACTGACTCACACACGCACACACACTGACTGACACACACGCACACACACTGACTGACACACACGCACACACACTGACTGACACAAATGCACACACACTGACTGACACACACATACACACACTGACCGACACAGAGAGACATTCACACAACACAGAGAGAGAGACATACACTGACTGACACACACACTCACACACTGACTGACACACACACTCACACACTGACTGACACACACACACGGACTGACACACACACACACACTGACTGACACACACACACACACACACACACACACACATATACACTGACTGAGACACGCTGACTGACACACATGCACACACTGACACACATGCACACACTGACTGACACACATGCACACACTGACTGACACACATGCACACACTGACTGACACACATGAACACACTGACTGACACACATACATACTCTCTAACTGACACACATAGATACTCTCTGACTGACACATACACTGACTGACATGTGTGCCGAGAAAGCGCGTTATAAGTCAATTTCTGTGACAAAAGTCAAAGAAGTTTCACTTACTATGCGCGTGCACAGCACACACAGCTTTTTTTTAAATAACAGGATAAAACAGGATTCCCTATAACATTACATTACCATATGTTAGGATTTTCTCCCAGAGAGTTCACTGGCGACGAACTGAAAAATCACGTGTTTGGTCCAAAAACACACCTGTGTTGAAATCTGCTTTTCATAATCTTTGCTAAAACTTAAATACAATTTTCCCCTTTGAAACAAAATAATATCCACCCCTGTCGAAAATCAGCTGTGAGATCGACAGCTGAAAACTTCTACAAATCAACGTTTAAACTTTCCCTCTGTATATAAACGCACTCATAACTTCCCTTCCCTAGTACCTAGACATACGTGAGTGACATTAATAGATCCAGACGCTCATGACGGATGTAACGAAACTAAGGATAATCATCGTAATTCTAAATTTAAGTGACAAATGGATATCTGTTCCTTATTACCCGCTAGACCTTCAATATCTGTCCTTACCGCATTCATCTACCTGTCACGAATGCAAATATCAAAATGTTATACTTTAGCATCGCTATCAAGTCCATGATTCCATATTTCATATCTTTTGGATGGTATGGGATATTCACGCCCCCCTGGCACTCTGTAAAAACCCTATCAAGAATGCTTTAAAAACCTGTAACTAGTTTCATGTTTATATTAATGTCAGAAGAACCATGATTTACTCCAATCTCTGGCAAAACATATGTTCTTATCTCTAGATTCTATCAGACCGAAAACTAGGTCTGTCCAAGGGTTTAACAGGACATAAAACATTTTTTTTTGTATTTTTTAAATCAAGCTCCAATCACATTAACCTCTGAAGCACCAGATTGATTAAAATACATAATATCTCATGATATTATAATGACAGGGATAATTAGAAACAGGTGTTTAAATAATTAGGCTGTGTTTATAGTGGCGTCGTGCATGCTGATCCGCGCTGAGACACGCTTTGTATATAATCTGAGACCCATTATTTATTATTGTTCCATTCTGAGTGAAAGCTTCCGCTCGCGTGCTCACACGTGCGGAACCTCGCTCAGCTTTCCGCGACAGCAAATCTGTGTTTCAGCGCTTGCTGGAGAGGAGGTACGGTCATGTGACCGCACAGCCGTCCAATTAAAGCGCAGCTCAGAAATGAGCTTAGACCAGAGAGCGGGCATTTTTCACAACATACAACCGAGAGAGAGGTAGCTCCGCTCCCCGTTCCCTCCGCTCCCCTATCTGGCTGAGGGGTCCAACAGGGGGTGTTGGCTGATCTGGGATCTGCTATATATATATATATATATATATATATATATATATATATATATATATATATATATATATATATATATATAGATAGATAGATAGATAGATAGATAGATAGATAGATAGATAGATATATAGATAGTAAATAAATGATATCATATATATATATATATATTTATATATATATATCCATTTTATATATATATATCCATTGTATATAGGATATATCCATTAGTCAATGACATCTCTGTCAGGTACGCCTCCCGACCCACCTCCGCCCCGCCTACCAGAGCACGCGCTCTGTCTGAGGGACAAGAACATGAAAAGCAGCCGCTTCGTAAGCGAGAGGTGAGCATCAGCGCGGGAGAGCTCGGCCACTCTCCACTATAAACTCAGCCTTAGGTAGATCTTCAGGGAGGCCCCACTCTATATAATAATCTGAAACTTTGTGAGTTTGGTCTCCACTATACAGGTGTGTGGAAACACATCATGCTTTCTCCTATAGTTGCTCCACATGTCTGACGTAATCCCTTGGGACTCTCTCATTGGTCCTTGCTCCCTTATATGCTCAATCAGTCCTATGCTGATTGCTGAGCATAGACTTTCGTTCCATCAGGGTTGCTACAACCTGCAGTTGCGATTTTACATTATTCTTGTGCATTTCGTTTGACCCTAGCTTGACCCGGACTTCTGACCTCTGACATCCTTGGACCTCGGCTCATCAACTGGACTTCTACTCTCTCCCCTCCTCGTCCATGGCTTCAGACTTTGACTACTCTACTCTCTCCAACCCCTGACTACAGCAAGTACCTCCACTATCCTGCACTCTTCAGCCCTGACCCAGATACCGACACCAACTCTGAAATCCGGACCTGCCCCCGCGGTTGCAGGGTGGCGGTTATATACAGCCCCACCTATGCCTCGTGGTCTAGTCCGGTTTGTGGTGAGAAGACATGACACAACTTTTTGATTGTCCAGATTCCTGCAGCCTGGATGACTTTTGGATTATCCACAAATCCTTTTTAGATGCTTGAAAGAAAGAAAGTCCTCCTTGGCACAGGATCTCTGGATTAGTGCACAAAATCATGTGAACATGTAAAGAAATGACAACAATGGTCTCAGTGTAAATTCTTACAAGTATATACTCTTGTAAACCACCATTAAGTGAAATAATACATCAACTGTTTAAAGTGATCAATTACTCCTTAGTCCCACAGTGTGAGGAGATGATTTAGTGTGGAACAATGTAATCAGGACTGTGATATTCCCAGATTGGATGGTCAATATAGAGTGATAACTTAATAGCACCAGTATTCATGCATGTGGATAAAAACGCTAGAATATTTAACTCTCCCTTCTAGGAGTATACTTGGGTGTAGTTCAAGCAACCATTCATTTAAAGAAAAAGATCATTCACATGGTACAATAACATAATAAAAACGTTATAAAACAGAGACAATGGAATCTCACTCACAAAGTACAAATAAAAAGTGTGCATTGAGTAAGGTAGACACTTTCCTGGACCCCCCAGACTTGAATCTTTGGAGCCTCTGCTGCCGATTTGGATATCTGGTCGTGTCTCTCAGACCGCGCTTTTCCTCCAGTCTGTCCCCAGATGCTTCGCCTCATACATACATTTGCCCTATATTTAGTCTAGAAAGGAGGATTCCCCCCTATGCAGCTACTATAGATCTTTAGTAGCTGGTGGGTTGGGGGGGGGGGGGTGGATCCAAGTCCGGAGGGTCCAGGAAAGCATCTACCTTACTCAATGCACACTTTTTATTTGTACTTTGTAAGTGAGCTTCCATAGTCTTTGTTTTACATAGTTAAATAGTAGATGAGGTTGAAAAAAGTCTTCCTTCCATCAAGTTCAACCTATGCTAAATTTAGACAACAGATATTTTATCATATATCTATACTTATTGATCCAGAGGAAGGCAAACAAAACCCCAGAGTCACATCATCCAATGACATCTCATAAGGGGAAAAATTAATTCCTTCTGACTCCAAGAATTGGCAATCGGATTAATCCCTGGATCAACATCCTTCCCATGTATACTTAGTTGGTATATTCCTGTATACCTTTCCTATCTATAAAGATGTCCAACCTTTTTTTGAACAAATCTATTGTATCTGCCATCACAGTCTTCTTGGGTAATGAATTCCACATTTTAACTGCCCTTACTGTAAAGAACCCTTTCCTTTGTTGCTGGTGAAATCACCTTTCCTCCAACCTTAAGGGATGCCCCGAGTCCTTTGTACTGCCCGTGGGATGAATAGTTCTTTTGAAAGCTCCTTGTATTGTCCCCGAATATATTTGTATATAGTTATCATATCCCCTCTTAGACGCCTCTTTACTAATGTAAATAAATCTAATTTAGCTAGTCTCTCCTCATAAGTTAGATTGTCCATCCCCTTCATTAATTTGGTGGCTCTTCTCTGCACTCTCTCTAGTTCCATAATGTATTTTCTTAGGATTTGTGCCCAAAATTGTACTCCATATTCAAGGTGTGGTCTTACTAATGCTTTGTAAAGGGGCATAATTATGTTTACTTCCCTTCCATCCATTGCCCGTAAGATGCAAGATAAGATCTTGTTTGCCTTTGCCGCTACTGCATGACTTTGGGCACTATTGTTAAGCCTGCTGTCTACAAGCACTCCTAAATCCTTCTCCATCAAGGATTCCCCCAATTTATCCCCATTTAATTTGTAAGTCGCCTTTTTATTCTTGCATCCCAAATGCATAACCTTACATTTATCTGTATTAAACCTCATCTGCCATTTACCTGCCCACGTTTCCAGTCTTTCCAAGTCCTTCTGAAGAGAAATTACATCCTGCTCTGATGTTATTACCTTACATAATTTAGAATCATCAGCAAAGATGGAGACTTTGCTATCGATGCCAACCTCAAGGTCATTAATAAACAAGTTAAAAAGCAGGGGTCCCAGTACTGATCCCTGAGGTACTCCACTCACGACTTTAGCCCAACCTGAAAAAGTTCCATTTATGACAACCCTCTGTTGTCTGTTCTTTAACCAGTTTTCAATCCAGATGCATATATTAGTACTGAGTCCAATTTTCTTTATTTTGTACACCAACCTCTTGCGTGAAACCATATCAAAAGCCTTTGCAAAATCTAAGTAGACCACATCAACTGCATTACCCTGGTCTAAATTCCTACTTACCTCCTCAAAGAAACAAATAAGGTTAGTTTGGCATGATCTATCCTTCATATATCCATGCTGACTATTACTAATAATTTTGTTTTCCATTAGGTATTCCTGAATATTATCCTGTATTAAACCTTCAAGTAGTTTCCCCACTATTGAAGTCAGGCTTACAGGTCTGTAATTCCCCGTTTGTGATCTAGCTCCCTTTTTATATATAGGCACCACATCTGCTTTACGCCAATCTTGTGGTACTGAGCCTGTGGAAATGGAGTCCTTGAATATTAAATGTAATGGTTTGGCTATTACTGAGCTTAACTCCTTGAGAACTCTTGGATGTATGCCATCAGGGACAGGTGCCTTATTTACTTTAATTTTTTCAAGTTGCTTATGAACTTCTTCCTCAGTTAACCAATTGTTCATTAATATGGAGGTTGTGGCTTCCTCCTGCGGCACTACTATTGAACTTGATTCTTCCCTGGTAAACACAGAGGCAAAGAATTTGTTTAATACCTCTGCTTTTTCCTTATCTCCAATAATCTGCCTACCCATCTCACACTGAAAGGGTCCTATATTTTCTTTTCTCATTTTATTTTATTAAGTTACTTAAAGAACTTTTTACGGTTGACCTTACTTTCTATTACAATCCTTTTTTCATTATCCATTTTTGCTAATTTGATTGCCCTTTTGCAATTTTTGTTACATTCCTTATATTTCTTTTTTAATGTTTAATTATTATTAAATATTATTAATTATTATAATCTTGTGAATGTTCTTTTTCTTTACATGAATGGTTGCTTGAACTACTCTCAAGTATACTCCTAGAAGGGAGAGTTAAGTATTCCAGAGTTTTTATCAACATGCATGACTACTGGTGCTATTAAGGTATCACTCTGCACTATATAGACCATTCCATCTGGAAATATCACAGTCCTGATTACATTGTTCACCACTAAATCATCTCCTCTGAGTGTGTGATTAAGGAGTAATTGGTCACTTAAACTGTTTAATGTATTATTTCACTTTATGGTGGTTTACAAGAATATATACTTGTAAGAATTTAAACTGAGACATTTTGTCATTTCTTTACATGTTCACATAATTTTGTGCACTAATCTGGAGATCCAACGCTATGGAGGACTTTATTTCTTTCTTTCAAGTATTTGTATCTATTATCAGAACTTCGGTTAGATCGAATAACATTTTAGATTTGAAGTATATATAAATCCTAAGGGTTACAAACCTTTTCTCGTGTGTGTGTGTACAGGGTATAGTCTTATCAGAAGACGGTGAGTAGAAGCGGAGCACAGCCAACACTGAAGAAAAATGAAGTATCCAGGGCAATTCCAAATAAAGATCAATTTATTCTGTAGCTCACAAAGGATAAAAGATGGGAGTACACCTATGCATTTTATGCGCAAGCACTTTATCAAGGTGTAAGGTACCATTCTAAAGCATACATTTTAAATACATACCCTTTTGCACCATTCGTCACGGGGAATTACATTATCAGACCGCGACTCAGGATAGAGTCACGCTTACGCAACATTATCCCCATTGGCTATGAATGTCAGCTGACTGAAAAATACAAAGCAGAAAACTTTAACCAGCCCCATAACGGACAATGAACATAAAATATGTATAATAACATACGAAAGAAAGAAAAATTTATTAAAAACATATGCATGTCCCTACCAGATTCCTTTATAAATCCCAAAGTAGATATCCACTGTATTTGAATTCATACAGGATTTCTTAAATGCATATGGCCAATATCATCGTATGAACTTGGCCATATGAATGAATATAAATAAACCTGGCGCCAAACGAAAACATACACCGACTGTGTTATCCTGATCATCAATCAATGTCCAAATGGAAAGTCCTGTGATCCTCAAAAAGACTGCACAGATGATCTTGCAAACCACGAAACGAGAAACAAGACAAAGGGACAAATCATAGCATATACCTGCTGGGTAATGGCAATCTATACTACTAACAAACCAATATAACATAAAAAGACACCTAGTGATAAACTAGAACAGTATTTATTAAAACATGATAATATCTATCATATAAAATGAACCATGAGGGTGACAAAAAACAGCTGATCTTCAATGGTGTTAAAACGGAAACCCTACTTACAAGAAGCTTTGGTCAGAAATGGCAAGGTCTTTTTCACAAGGGTAGAGATTTCACTGGGTGAAATATAAGAAGCAATTGTTTTAGCCCATCTAAAAATGAAACTGGGACCAGGTTCTACAAACTTGCGTAAGTTTGGGTCCATGCAAAGAATTATCCAATATCTATAAATTATAAACAATGGGACCGTAACCTTGTTTCTTCGAGTTACTTTTATTGAATGTGTTAGAATTAATTAATGCCAATGGAGAAATCAGGAACAACCTATGAAACGCGTAGGGCTACGGGGGACCAGTTTTGCTGCAACGCCCAAAACAGAAGTGACGTCAGATGCCGGCTGGAACGGCGAGGAGAGTTTTGGTCACCAGAGGGGAAAGAAAGTCTTCAGTGGCTGGCTCTTGTTTTGTGTACATTATGTGTATACTCTGCTTTGTGTGAGTTTACCCTTATAAAGCTGGAGATTTTATGAAGAGGCTCTGTTTTTCTGTTCAATGCTGCAGGAGAGGAGGAGTAAAGAAACCTTTCAGTGTCTGGGTCCAGGCACTTTCATGTAAGTGCATATTTTACAACTGGTCATTTGTTTTGAATTTTGTGAACTTGCTTCACTATTCTTTCTTTTCTTCTTTATTTGAGGTGTGCTGAGTTCTTTGGACACTTCATTTTTGGAACTGGGAACAGCTCTCTTTTCCTGCTGCACCAACCCCACAATTGTTTATGTAGTTTAGATCATTTATTGTGTGTTTTAACGCATCCTTTTTTTCTGTTTATAAATAAAATTTGTGATTAAACGAAAAGAAGTGAGTAAGAAAGAGATTGCATTCAAAATAAAAGTGGTGTGAAAGATTAAACTATCAGGACCCTCAACAAAGTGGCGGACAGTCACCAACCCCAGGTTATGTCTTATCATCAAATAAAGGGATGTTACGTCAAGAGTAACCCAGACATACTAGTTATCCCATTTGACTTCTTTGAGTTGACTTAATAGATCGCCTAAATCCAAGATGAATGAGGAAGCCTCCTGACAATAGGCTATAGATAACAGTTTACATACCTTGATTATCCATCTCCCAAAGATCCAATACTGGAGACTATTGGCCGACCAGGGGGTTCGACCAACGTCTAACAGATCTTTGGGAGATGGTGGAAGATGGGAATGACAGGGTGGGGGTTGACAAAGAACTGGACCTCTTCCCTGGAAAGAACTTCCGTGACAATACCAAGGTCAACAAGATCTTGCACGATCATCATGAACTCATTTGTGGGGTCCAATGGTAACATGAATCCTCAAGTTGACGTAAAACTTCTTTGAAGTAGTCAACCATACTCTTGACCACCACGGCATCCCCCTTGTCAGCACGTTTGATGACAAATGAAAGATTATCTTGTAATGACTTCAAAGCAGTTATTTCAAGATTGTCACAGTCAAAATGTGAGAGAGAACCTTTGTGCTAAGAGATGCAAGTCTCTAATGACCAAATTTTCGAACATTGTCAAAAAATGACCCTTCACATGTACTGTATTGGCTAGAAAATTGATTTGCCTCTTGTCCGGAATTCAAGTCACTAAGGTAGGTACAGGGAGTGCCCTAGGGGAGACTCCTTGTTCATCCTAGAGGTCCTCCATATCCCTAACCATGCAAAAATCCTTAAATGTGCATAACTTCTCTTGAATGGGTGAGCAAGAGGGTAAAGTCGAGGACAACGCATTCACTTGAACACGAGAACTTGGTTTATTATGTTTTTAATTTTTAATTGTATCTTCAACATTGTCCCTGGTTGAGATTGTCCCCAAGGAATACACGCATGTGGGGAAAGTGCCTTTATTGAATTCAGGGAATTATACTTTGGCAATCATTTGTACCAATCAAATACCTTGACACATTTTCTAGTGTATAAATTGATATGCACATATGATATATTCACCACTTTAGGGTTTAGGGTTAATTGCTCTACACATCAAAGCACTCACCCTCTCCCACCCCCCCCCCCCTCCACTACAAGGGCCCTAGGCACACACACCATACACTGGCACTGCAACTCAGCGCACTTTTTTCTTTTTTTGCTGTTTTTTTCATTAAACATTTTCACTGACTACTTCAGTGTTGATAATCATTTAGAGGATCACCATACTTAATCTCTTCAATAAATATGGGTTACTAGAGGTCCTGGAACAGTATGGTTGGCACTAATAGCAGTGAGAGGAATAAACCTCAGTGTTCGGCGCTACTAGCCCGGTAGACACGCGTGCATCACGGGGAGGCATCCATATTGCCCCTGTCTATACCGGAGTCCAGAGCTTTAAGCGTGGAGCTGGAGCTGTAATAATAAATGCCCATAGGCAATCACATAGTTTGGGGAAAAGCTGACCACGGCGATCATGAGGTCCCACGACGGGAACCAGCAGACCCCCGAAATGCCAGACCAAATCCCCTAGTGATGGACAATAAAGCAGCAAACAGTTCAATGATTGGGGAACTCACAGAATCAACCGCTGGTGAGTCGAAGACATCCGGTATACAACAGCGTGCATCCACAGGTAGGTAAGCAGGATAATGAAAAAAGAGGAACTGAGAGCACAGCAAAAAAGTGTGGAAATGGAGGCCAATGGAAAAATAACAAAAACTTTATTGAAACATGCCTAAATAAAAAGAGAAACCTATTTGATAAAGCGCCCTTGGCGAGAAACGCGTTAGAGGTTTCTCTTTTTAATTAGGCATGTTTTGTTATTTTTCCATTGGCCTCCAGTTCCACACTTTTTTTTGCTGTGCTCTCAGTTCCTCTTTTTTCATTATGGTTGACACTAATATATGTGATGTGAAAGCCTCTATACCAATTTATCTCACATATTATTTTTATTTATTTAAAAAAATGTCTTATTAAGATCAGTTTACGTATGGCTGTCCTGATCTCCTTGTTCCTCAGGCTATATATAATGGGGTTAAACAGTGGAGTCATCATAGTATTTAGTAGAGATAGGACCTTATTCAAATTCAATGATTTTCCTCTGGATGGAGCCACATAAATAACAATCAGTGTCCCATAATATGTGAACACAACAGCTAGATGGACACTGCAAGTAGAGAAGGCTTTCTGTCTCCCAGTGGTGGAGGGTATCCTGAGAATGGTGATGAAGATACAGCTATATGATACAATGACAAATATAAAAGGTAATACTCCTATTAAAATGGCTTCTATGGATATCAACATTTCTACAAGTGATATGTCAGAGCATGATAGCTCAAGGAGAGGTGCAAGATCACAGAAGAAATGGTCAATGACATTGGGGCCACAGAACTGCAATTGAAGTATAAAAACAGTATTGATCAGAGATGTAACAAAACCTGTCATCCAAGACCAAATAACCAGGTAATAAGGAAGTCTGTGATTCATAATGGAGGTATAGTGCAAAGGGTCACAAATGGCTAAGTACCTATCATAGGACATCACTGTAAGGAGACAGCACTCTATAATTGCAGAGGAGGAAAAGAAATGCAACTGGGTGATACAGCCTGAAGCAGATATGGGGCTTCCATCTGCTAATATGACTTGTAGAGTGAAAGGGGCAATGTTGGTGCAGATTAACACATCAGAGAGAGAAAGGTGGCTGAGAAAGAAGTACATGGGGGATTGGAGCTGGTGACTAGTTGATATTAGTGCAATAATCAGAAGATTTGCAACTACTGTTGCAACATAAATAATAATGAGAAGTACGAAGACCAAGATCTTGAAGGTGTGAAGATTCTGAAATCCCAGGAGCAGGAACTCCTTGACCATTGTCTGGTTCTTCGTGTGCATCTCCTGCAGATGGAATAACAACAGATACAATCATTTATCTGACATTTTAAACACCAGTTTCACAATTTAGTGCTCTTCAAACTGTTCTGTGGAACACAGAAGTTTCATAGGAAGGTAACTAGAGAAATGAGGTAGAGGTGTATATTGTACTCTTCAAGATCCAATAATTATTATTTTTTCGATATTTTTAAAGTAAATATTTGAAAATTACTATTAAATAGTAAGGTTAAAATTATATGAGAAGGGACTTCCTGTGACGTCAAGAGGAATGGCTGCCTGAGAGACTTGCTCCAGGGCCCCTCCAACGAATAACCAACATTTAAGCATCTAAATAAACAAATCCCCCCCCCCAAACCTTACAGCCCTGAACCCCAAAGACTAGCTGGGCATAAGCGTGACCTTTCCCTGCGTTTTGGAGAGGGATTGCCGGCGCTCTGGGAGGCCTCCTGTGAGCCCCGACCCCCGGTGGAAGTCTCCCCCTGCCTCACACGCAAAATTGGAGGAGCCGTCTGGAGGAGCGGAGCGGGAGGTAGGAGAGGCGGTGGAGCTAAGCTCCGGGTGTCCCGCGGACTCCGGTCGGACTGTGGTGTTCGGGGAAACCCCCCCCCCCTCCGCGAGCTGTGCCTGAAGCGCGTCTGCGGCAGCCTCCCGTGGCCCCATGAGGAAGCCTGTGCAGCATCACTCCACTGCGGTCCCCGCTTGCCCCCCCCCCCCCGAGACAGAATTACTTAAATAAAACAAGCAACATACCCCAACAGGCGATCGCGGCAGGGGAGAGCACTGGGAGAGTACCCTCTCACTGAAGGAACTGCGGGTCCCTCCACATGGCTGCAGAGGAGGAAGTGGCCATCTTAAAGGAGCACTCCTCTGAGGCACCATCTCCCCTTAAAGGGGTATAAGGCTGCCTGTCCCAATTGCCAAGAATCTGGCCCTGCTGCCTGAGCCTCAGAGTGCCACAACCCTCTATCCTCCCAGCAACATTGCACAGAGCTAAATAAATAAACAACTACTCAGCTGCACCAGTCCCCACACCTTCCCCGAAGCAGCCGCAATGCTGCCAAAGAACAAGCGGACCCAAAACACGGTCACTAGGTTCTTTGCACCCGCGCACCGCCAGATGGAGCCGGCCGCAGAGATCCAAGATGGCGTCGTGGACCCCGACCACGCCGGGACAAGTGCGGAGCAGATCCAATTTGAACTGCCTGAACACGGACTGCACAAAGATTTCTTTGAGGCCCTATTTAATAAAATCAGAAGGGGGTTCCAAGAAGATTTGGCTTCAGCCATAGAAGGCCTCAGATCTGACGTAGATGGCCTCACCGCACGCGCTGACACACTATAAGCAAAGGTAGAGGATGTCTGCTACACTCAATTGACAACAGAAGACGAGGTGAACAGGCTTGGTAACCTTGTGAACGAGCTAAGGGACGCCCTTGACGACCAGGAAAATAGTCAGAGGAGACAAAACATCCGCATCAGAAATGTGCCAGAATCAATCCTGCCGGACGCCATACAAGCTTACCTGAACAAGATTTTCCTGAAGCTTGTCTCGGATCTGCAGGAGCATGAGCTACTGATGGACCGCGCCCATCGTGCCCTGAGTCCCAAATCCCCAGACCCCAACCACCGCAGAGACATCATAGTCAAAATGCATACTTATACTGCAAAGGGGTGAATCATGGTGGCAAGCAGAGGGGTAGGTGACATCCAAATAGGAGAAGACACCCTGCAGATTTTTGCTGACCTGTCCGCCTTCACAATCAACAAACGCAAAGACATGAAACCCTTAACTACTATACTGAGGGCTCAAGGCATCCGCTTCAAACTGGTGGTCCCCAGAAATGGACGCTTTCTAACCATTGTGGACCCAGAGGATATCCAGGACTTCCTTAAGGCTCTCGGAATACCCTCTCCACAAACCCAACAACCTCCCCCCAGAGCAGCCAACAAACCTACCTCCTCTGAGACATTCCGTGCTTCGGAACGGCTGGCGAGCCAGAAGCAACACTAGAGCCAACTATCCTCATCTCCCGCTATGGGCCGGAAGCGCCAGCTCCCCACCGAAACCTGTCTACAGCCCAAACTGCCGCGACAGATCTGCAGAGGACCAACGAGGACTGGAGGGAGGAAGGCTGCCAGAGGAACCCCCCCAAGAAAGAGAGGCCAAGTCCACCCACCTGCCTGATGTTCCTGCTACCTCTAACCTCGGCAACTGGCGCCACAGCACCGCATCACCAGCGGAGAAACACCAAGACAATCAGCGACAGATCCCCCAGCGCACTGGCGTCTGGAACTCAGCCAAGACCCCCCTCCACTAACCCTCATTCCCCCCCACCACAACCCTTTCCTCCCCTCTTTCCCCCCACTGCCCCTTCCCCCACCTCCCTCCCCCCCAACCCTGCCCCCCCTCTACCCACCCCCCTCCCAAATCCCCCCTCCCCTACCTTCCTCTCCTGACCCCCCCCCCTTTCCTCCCACCACTTATCAGAGCCGGGGGAGCCGGAGTCGGAGGGTGACGACCCCAACCTGTGGCCTCCGACCCCGGCGATCGTGGTACAGCCCCCCCGAGAGAAAACCCTGGCTGCTAAAGAGGACTATGCAGACTATATCTCTAACCCAAGGGGGTTCAGCAACAATCAGGTTGGATACATCTTTTTCCCCCTGACCCCGATATGCCACCAATCTACGCCTACCCCCCCCCGTCCCTCTGCCACCGCTACTGTCCCCCAGCCCTCTTCCCCCCCTATCCAATCCCATGTGCCCCTCCCCATCCCCCCCTCCCAGAGAGGCCCACACCGGGGTCCCCATCGCCACGCCAGCTCCCATACAAACCAAAAGAAGAATTATATACCCCTGAAATTGCGAGCAAACCATTAGCCTCCCCCCACCCCCCCCCCCACACATTACCTTCCCCTCCCCCACCCCCCAGGCCCCCCCCCACCTACCTGCCAAAGGGAGGCAAAGCCCAGGACAAATATCTCGTGACAGGACGCACAGAGAACTTATCAACGTCATGTATGAAAATGCTTACATCTATGTTAAAATGTTGTGGTATAGATCCCTCCCCTACCCCCTCCCTCTCCCCCCTTTTCCCCCTCTTCCCCCCCCCCCCCTTTCCCCTCCTGTCCCCCCCTCTCCCCCCCTTCCCCTCCTTTCCCCCCTTTTCCCCCCCCTTCTCCCCCCTCCCACCCTCCCACCCTCCCCCTCCCCAATCAAGGTTCCATAGAAGGCATTTTCAGGATGTATACAACAATTGTGGGATTAGAAAGACACTGAAATGTTTAGAGTAATAACCTAATTAGGCTATGCCTAAAAAACAACAACTGTAGAAAGAAATGCTTTATATGTTTGCACGCAGCTTTCCCCTCATTTTACTAGGTCTCCATTAAACACGGTATGTTCAAAGACATGGAGGGTGCCGGACCATGTACCTGGTTCTCTTTCCCATTCCAGGCTTGGTGTCCTGGAAGGATCTCCAGGGGTGTTTGACCACGCCACCTTTCTCACTGTCGTGAGGAAGGTTATTCTTGTTGGGCCTGACAAAGGGGCTTATGTTCTTTTCTTCCCCTATGTGTCCACCCTTCCCCCCTCCAATCCGATGCCCAGAGATGCCCTATCCCTTCCCATCCACACCGACTAGGGACCTTCGTCCTATGCCTGAAGAACGAGCTCTTGTCATGGGAAATCCAAGAGCATCAGAGTCTGGAGCTCTGGGAATACCCCCCATGGGACAATGTCTTCCATTAAATTAATTTCATTAAACATCAAAGGACTCAATTCAGTAACAAAGAGGAAGCTAGTCCTTCAGGACCTAAAGAAATCAAAGGGAGACATTGTCCTCATTCAAGAGACTCACTTCAATTCCCCAACCCCACCCAACACATTCAAAAATGTATTCCCCCAGGCATATTTTGCATCCTCGCCAAGCAAAAAAAGAGGAGTAGCCATCCTTATATGGAATGGTGTCCCTTTTGTACTATCCAAGTCACTCCCAGACCCCAATGGTCGGTTCCTGATACTACAGGGCACCCTGTCTGGCACCCCAATCACACTTGTAAACGTCTACGCCCCCAATGACAACCAAATCCCTTTCCTAAGAACCCTCCTCCAATCCCGAGAACAGCAATCTTTCTCATCTCTGATTATCGGAGGTGACTTTAACATGGTGGCCTCTCACGCACTAGACAAATCGAACCCCGCCCCAACCCTCCTCCCATCCTCTCCCACTCCATATACCATCCAATCCCAAAAGAAAGCTAAGAAATTTAGTGACATCATTGAGGAATACTCACTAGTGGATATATGGAGGGCTCAGCACCAGGATCAGAGAGACTATACCTTCTTCTCCACCCCTCATCAGTCCTACTCGAGGATCGATTATTTTCTAGGTACTAGCAACATCCTCCAGGCATCCTCCCAGTCAAACATAGGCCCAATCACCTTGCCCGACCATGCACCAATTGAACTAACACTATCCATACCCTTTGTGAAAAACACCCAATACAAATGGAAATTAAATGATTCCATGTTAAACTGCCCTGACACAGAAATGGTACTCTGCCAAAAGCTACCAATGTTCTTTCAAATTAACGCAGGATCAGGCTCAGCCCCAGCCATGCTCTGGGAGGCCCATAAAGCCTCCATCAGAGGAGACCTGATTTCAATCGCATCACACAAAAAGAAAATTAAACTAAAGCTCCAAAAAGAGATCTTAGACAGGATCACCAAGCTAGAACAGCAGCATAAAACTACGGCATCTAAAAAAATGCTTAAACAACTAAATCTAGCTAGATCTGCCCTCAAACAGACCCAACTCGAGGAAGTAGAGAAGGCACTAAGGTGGTCGAAGCAAAAATTCTTCGATAAAGGCAATAAAGCTGACAGGCTTCTAGCCTCAAAACTCAGGGCACGAGAGTCAAATCTCAGATAGCCCGCATACAGACATGAAACGGACAGACCACATACATAGAAAAAGAGATAGCACAGGAATTTGCAGACTTTTACTTGGACCTTTACAACCTTCACCCCCCAACCCAGGACCCGGTTAGCCTTAATACTATCTCACAATATCTAGAGCAATGCAACCTGCCCACCCTATCCCAGGAAGAGGTAGAGAAGTTAAATAAAAAGGTCTCCCAAGAGGAACTATCTGAAGCCATTAAATCACTCAAATTAGCCAAAACCCCAGGCCCAGACGGTTTCTCGAACTCTTACTATAAAATGTTCATGCCAATCCTCTCCCCACACCTATTAGATATGTACAATTCCTTCCTCCAAGGGGAAGCAATCCCCGCTACGATTACAGCGGCAAATCTGGCTATAATCCACAAGGAGGGTAGAGACCCGCTCCTCTGTGGTAACTATAGGCCCATCTCGCTGTTAAATACCGATCTCAAAATCTACAGTAAGATCTTGGCAAACAGGCTAAATCCAATTCTCTTTAGACTCATACGCATAGATCAAGTAGGTTTTGTGTCAGGAAGAGAGGCCTCAGACAACACCCGCAAAATTGTGGACATAATAGACCACGTGCATCTCACCGGATCCAAAGCAATGATTCTGAGCCTCGACGCTGAAAAAGCGTTCGACAGAATTAAATGGTCTTTTTTAGACCAAACAATGCTGAGGTTCGGCTTCAGTGGCCCTTTCCTAGAGGGAGTGAGAGCCTTCTATCAAAACCCAGCAGCGTATGTCAAACTATCAGGCGGCTTCTCGGATCCAATAAAAATCAGGAATGGGACCAGACAGGGCTGCCCGCTTTCCCCCTTGTTATTTGCCCTAACCATTGAACCTTTAGCGGCCAAAATTAGAGCCGAAAAAAGTATCAAGGGGATCCAAATTGCGGACCGAGAGTATAAAATTTCCCTATTCGCGGACGATGTGATTCTGACCCTCGATGACCCCCTTTCTTCCCTCCCTAGCCTTCAAAGGCATCTGAATCAATTTGGGCAGGTCTCTGACTATAAGGTCAACATAGACAAATCGGAAGCCCTAAATATCTCCCTCCCACCCCAGACGTGGAAACTTATCCAAGCCCACTACAAATACAAGTGGAGCTCCACCTATATAAAATATCTGGGGGCTAAAATCTCAAACTCATATAACTCCCTTTATCAACACAATTACCCCCCCTATTTGACCAGATTAAAAAAGACTTGGAAACATGGAAAAAACACCAAATTTCTTGGTTCGGAAGAATAGTGTCCGTAAAAATGAACGTCCTCCCACGGTTACTATATTACTTCCAAACCCTCCCCATCGTAGTGCCACGCCCAGCTCTAAAGAACATCCAGTCACTAATACTCCAATTCATTTGGAACGATAAGAGACTTAGCAAATCTACGTAAGTACCAGCACTCACTGTCTAATAGCTAAATGATGAAAACAGTTGTAATGCAGAATAAACATTTAATAATAAAACAAACCAGAAAAAAATCAAATGTGTTTGCAGAAACCAGTATCACAAATGGGCATGTCACAAAGTGAGGGGTGGGGGAGGGGGGAAAGGAAAAGGGGAAAAAACATGAAACACAAGGAATATACACAAAAAACGGAGAACGGAAAGTATGCTAGGGGGGGGCGACGTTTTGAGGGACTACCTCTTCATCTGGCCCATTCCCCCTGGTCCAAAAGGTCCCAGAGGTACTTCCCTAAGCCTCCCTTCCCCTATAACTGGTCAAATCAGACACGCCTGAAAATAGATAGCAAACATACAGTGTAGGCTAAATACAGCTAAACAGCTAATAGCAGGGCATCAAGAATCCACTAAAGTCAATGCCAGTAGTTCAAGTACCACAAGAAACTGTGGGCAATGGTACAGTAAAGGCTGAACACAGCTTGTAAGAAAGCAGCTTGCAAAGAAGCACCAGGAGTCCACAACAGTCAATGAAAGGTTAATGGGAATAGCAAATGAAGACAGTAATCAAACCCTCTGTGGCTCTGCTCCTTGTGTTCGTGTGGAGTGCTCAGGAGGGAGATAGCAGTCTCAGCTGTTATATGTAATAGCTCTGGCCACCGCTCTGCAGTGTCCTGTGAATGACGTCACGTGATGGAACTTCTCCTCTTGCAGGCTAGCATCTGCCAACGTGGCATTTCCTAACTGCGCATCAGTTTGTGGATAGCGCCAGGTCTTTTATTCAAGATACATCACATTTTTTTAACAAGATAGCTTTAATCCCACCATTCACTACTAGTGTTTTACTATCTACCCTTGACGTCAATAGCCTGTACACTTCTATTCCACATGATGCAGGGATCACAGCTGTAAAGGAGACGTTGGCCTCTGGAGGCTTATATACGCCAAGGGAACACATGCTGATATTAGATCTTCTAGGGATTATCCTCAAGGAGAATTATTTTCTCTTTGAGGACATCTTCTACATCCAGGTGCAAGGGACGGCCATGGGGTCGAATGTCGCACCCACATATGCTAACATCTTTATGGCAAGATTTGAGGATGAATTTATTTATCCTCATCCAAGGTTCATCAACCATGGGCATATGTGGGTGCGCTACATCGACGATATGTTCCTGATATGGCTAGGGGATGTGGGATCACTGTTGTCATTTATCTCTGACATCAACAAGGCAAGAGACACTATCGGGTTCACATGTCAGTTTAGTGACATCTCTGTTAACTTTTTGGATACGACCATCTCGGTAGTGAACAATAGTCTGGAATCCAATATGTTCACCAAACCTACGGACAGAAACAATATACTGCATTATAGCAGCTTTCACCCCCCTGGCACGACACGGGGTCTATCATACAGTCAGTTTCTAAGGACTAAAAGAATCATCAGTACCCCTGATGGTATTAAGGATACCCTAGACATGATGCAGGATACATTTAGGAAAAGAGGGTACCCTAGATCATTATTGAAGACATAATGTGACATGACAGAGACCATCTCTAGGGAGAACCTTTTAAAGGGTACACCACAGGGTGACCGCCCAGGGAAGCAATTTTCAATACCTTTTGTGACTACCTTCAACACTCAATCAGGTAGAATTAAAACATCATACTTAGGCATTGGCCTTTATTACAGAATGATTCTTTCCTATCTTCAGTCTTCCCATTCAAACCCCTGTTTTCCTATAAAAGGGGTAGACACATCAGAGATAGACTTGTGAGAGCGGACATTGGGGGTACTGAGAGGCGACAGACTTTTCTGGGCTCCCCTAAGTTGGGCTGCTATAGATGTTTGAACTGTAGTCAATGCAATAGTATGCAAGAGGGTCTCACTTTTCATCATCCCCATACTGGACAGATGTACCAGATTAAGGATTTCTACACATGTATGTCTAAAAACGTAATATATCTCATTAAATGCCCGTGTGGACTTGGTTATGTGGGTGAGACGACGCAACAGGTGAAGGATAGGATTCGACAACACAAAGCAGCCATCCGCAGGGGTGATCTGACGCACCAGTTGCCCATCACTTCACACAAGCAGGGCATAATGCTAGCCAGCTGAGGTACCAGGTGATTGATAGTGTGGGGAGAAAGCGGCGCGGAGGGGACCTATAGAGGATGCTATTACAGAGAGAAACGCAATGGATAAGGCGCTTAGATACGGTAAGCCCAAGAGGCATTAATAAAGAAATGGACCTTAGTTGTTATTTCTGATCGGTATGGATCTTTACACCCACCGTGTAGTGCCTTTAGTGTCCCTCCGACTTACCCGCTCAGGTTCCGCATGACATCCTCCCCACCAGACCTGGACCGACAGCACACTACGGGTCTAATTGCTCTATAGATCATGGAGTATGGGTTCGGTGGCGTCTGGATTTTGGCTTGTGAGTGATCCATCCTGACACCTTGGTAATTTCTACCTACCTCTGTCCAGTCCCTAAACTGTGGGTAAGTCTCTGATCTCTTATCTTTCAGTGACTTATTCAGTCTTTTCTCCTATGGTTTATCTATTAAGGTTTATTCCGATTTTTATATTGCATTGATTTTATCTATTTCACTGGGTCTTTTAGTGAAGGGGGCTATCTGGTATCTTTCATTTAGACAGGGTCATATATTAAGTCCAAGTATTGAATCAGTACTAATCTTATTGTGCTCTACATCCCTTTTATGTTTTCCCTACAAGTGACTGCGAGAGCATCAAGCACCACAAGGTGGAGCTGCTGTACTGACCACCAGGAGTGCTGTCTTCACTTTCTCCTGCATTACTGTGAGACTACGCTGTTTACTGGAGTCAGAGGCAGATCGAGATTACTTGCACATGCGCAGTGATGTCCCCTCACGATCAGAGGGGGATAACAGCTGACGCACGCGCAGTTAGGAAATGCCATGTTGGCAGATACTAGCCTGCAAGAGGAGAAGTTCCATCGCGTGACGTAATTCACAGGACACTGCAGAGCGGCGGCCAGAGCTACTACATATAACAGCTGAGACTGCTATCTCCCTCCTGAGCACTCCACACGAA
The DNA here is from genome assembly GCF_040206685.1 of Ascaphus truei. NCBI lineage: Eukaryota > Metazoa > Chordata > Amphibia > Anura > Ascaphidae > Ascaphus > Ascaphus truei. Next base: position 12,130,798 of record NC_134502.1, read on the forward strand.
CACGGAGCAGAGCCACAGAGGGTTTGATTACTGTCTTCATTTGCTATTCCCATTAACCTTTCATTGACTGTTGTGGACTCCTGGTGCTTCTTTGCAAGCTGCTTTCTTGCAAGCTGTGTTCAGCCTTTACTGTACCATTGCCCACAGTTTCTTGTAGTACTTGAACTACTGGCATTGACTTTAGTGGATTCTTGCTGCCCTGCTACTAGCTGTTTAGCTGTATTTAGCCTACACTGTATGTTTGCTATCTATTTTCAGGGGTGTCTGATTTGACCAGTTATAGGGGAAGGGAGGCTTAGGGAAGTACCTCTGGGACCTTTTGGACCATGGGGAATGGGCCAGATGAAGAGGTAGTCCCTCAAAACATCGCCCCCCTAGCATACTTTCCGTTCTCCGTTTTTGTGTATATTCCTTGTGTTTCATGTTTTTTCCCCCTTTCCTTCCCCCCCCCCTCCCCCACCCCTCACTTTGTGACATGCCCATTTGTGATACTGGTTTCTGCAAACACATTTGATTTATTTCTGGTTCGTTTTATTATTAAATGTTTATTCTGCATTACAACTGTTTTCATCATTTAGCTATTAGACAGTGAGTGCTGGTACATACCTAGATTTGTTAGTACTATACAGGGGAATAAGGGTCCCCTTTTGTTCCGTGCACCCTGCAATTGCATAAATTTAACACTATCAGAGTGCTGTCTATCGTCCCCTTTTACCCTTAGATAAGAGACCTAGGGTCCCAAGGTCAGTGATGCTCTCCTCAAGAGCAAGAGGAGGCATGTGGGTCCCCGACTTAGTCAGATATTACCTCGCAGCACAACTGAAGCAGGCTGTAGTTTGGAATTGCGACCCAGCTTCGGCCTGTTGGCTCGCAATAGAGTCACATTACGCACAGCCTCACTCCATCCAAGTGGCACTCTGGACCACAGGAGGGAGAGGGAGTGGGCCACAGAGGTTCGGCCTCGGAGCAATGAGATGCACGTGGGACGCATGGCTCAAAAGCAAAGGGAAGTATGGTCTGCTAGCTTCTCCCTCCCAGCTCCCCCCACTCTTTGGGAACCCCAACTTCCCGCCAGGTTGTTCCACAAGACAATTTGACCAATTCCAGGGTCACAATATTAAGATGGTTGCCGATCTACTGCAGAAGGGAGAGATCCTAACTTTTCAGGCATTAAAGAACAAATTCCAGACCCAAGACCTTCATCTATTTAAATATCTACAACTTAGGCACTTCCTACACTCACTGTCTCCAACCTCCAAATTTCCCCCAATGACCCGGTTTGAAACCCTATGTCTCAAAGACATATACCAGAGAGGCCTGATGTCACAGATATACAAAAGCACGGAACCGACATCAGACCCCCCGAAACACCGCTATATGCAAAAATGGTCGGACGAACTAGGTCTCCCAATAGACCTGGAAGACTGGGAGGATATTTAGGAGCAAGCCCCTAAAACCTCAATTTGGTGGTCATGTCCGGAGATCCAGAAGTTCTGGACCAAGATCCAGACACTTATCTATGAGATTACTGGAATCCCCCTCCCCCTGAACCCTCTGACCATGGTGTTGAGCAAACCCATTGACGACCTCCCTCCACCAATGTCCCAGCTGATCAGGGCCATGCTGACAGCGGCCAGATGCTCTATAGCGGCAGCCTGGAAACAGATTAAGGCTACCTCGAGAACCACAGTAGTGAGAAGGGTTAATGAGGTCATGACTATGGAAAAGCTTACGGCCATGCTCCAAAAGAAAATGCCCCAGTTCTAGAACACATGGGACCCTTGGATCGAGAGATAAACCCCCAAAAATTCAAAGCACCTAGGTCTAGCAGCCAACCCAAACAATTAGGGAGCTGCACGGGGACACCTCTGGGCAAGCCCACATACCCCTCCCCCCTCCCATGTTTGTCTCCTCCCGTCCCTCCCCCTCCTCTTCCCCTTACTTTTTTTTTTTTCCTACTGAAAACGGAAAACTGTTATTGGTCCTTCGCGGAAAGTAATGAGCTGAAATGTTGTGGGCACACGACACTACTGTATGTAAAATTACCTATGACTGTGACCAATAAAAAAATTGTTACAAAAAAAATTATATGAGAAGGCTCTTAATTACACACATGTAGGATAAGGAAAGTCACATACAAATTTATAAAGAATACCACTGAGTTATAATACATTCCTAAACTGTTCCACAGTTTAAAACGAATTATATAGGATACAGCTTTAAACATGTAGGGAAAGAAGCCTACAGTCATTGTAAAAAGAATAACACTACATCTGCCCCCCAACCTTTGGAATCTTATAACCTCACTATTGACTCAGCACCTTCTTTATACAGATTTTTTTCGGACCTAGCACCAATAACGTTATCTAAAAGAAGTGAACTCAGGGAAATAACGAGCTACCTATGAAGGAAAGACATTAGATATAGATGGGGCTTCCCTTTTAGCTTACAAGCATCGTACAATGGAAAAAAAGCCTCACTGAGAAGCCCGGAGGAAGGCCCGGCATTTATCACCGTCCTGGGCCTTGAGGTTCCAATGGGATTGGGGACCTAGGGAGATTCCCTCTGTAACCAAGGCGGGGTCCAGGCAGCCCCAAGGAGGACTTAGAAAGCTCAAACCCTGATTACTTATACTTTGAAGTTGGAGATGTTAAGAGTAAAAGGGGGCTAGTCTAGTCTATACTGAGAAGTACCCACAGTAACTCCATGCCACCCTCTCTATAATAGAGGAGAGGGCGCGGAGATATAACAAAAAGAAAAATTAAGAGCCTTAAAAAAAAAAAGTGTAAAAATGGGGATACAATGTTATAACAAGAGTTACAACCCCACAGGCTCTATATAGTTAATAATGTTGAAATGTATCTCACTGTTTTATATGTTTGGTTAATATCTATCTGCTGTTTTCTCACGTACAGATGCAGCGGCCGTTATCCAAATATTTACATTTTGCATTGTGCCACGTTTAGGCTGCGATATATTCAAAAGTTTTGCCGCTGCAGACTATAATGGCCCATCGGATTAACACAGCGGGGGTCTGCCTCTCTGTAATAGATGCGCAGCAAGAGGCTGAATCAGTCACTCTAACTGCGCGCCTCTCACAGGCGATTGTGGGGGGTTTATTTAATTTTAAACGTTACAGTAATGTAGCAGGGGGTCTCCGGAACTGAACCGCATTGATTTCAGGTCCGGGGACCACCTGCTTCCCGAGGTACAGGCCCCGGTATGGGGTGCCAGTATCTCCTATGCATGGAAGTGTCCCAATCACGTGACGCGAGACATTTCCATGCATAGGAGATACCGGCACCCCATACCGGGGCCCGTACTTCAGGAAGCAGGGGACCTCCGGACCTGAAACCAATGCGGTTCAGCTCCAGAGACCCCCTGCTACATTACTGTAATGAATAAAGAATAAAGAATCATGATACACTTCATCCAGTCTCGCGACATTTTACAAACTGTGACAAAGGTGGTTTTGTTAACTTTCGTTTTCAGGTCTAGAACACATTCCATTGCTCACCAGAGATGGTGACAGACTCAATCGTCTCAATCGTAGAGAGATGTATTGGATCTTCATCTTAGATACATTACATCCCAAAGGCATCAACATAGATTGGGAGTTGAAACATTTTCTCAATTGAAGACCACTACCTATCTGATGTGCTGTGTTTTGAAAGTTCATGTTATTTATTCATGCATTCTCATTTATATATATTGTTCAGATATGTTATACCATCCAAATCATTTGACCAAGATGTTATAAATGTCAAACTGTTAAGCTTTATACATCAAATTGTTTAGCTAAGATTTATTGATGAAATAATATCATATATGGTTATTCTTAAAGTAGCATTGATAGTATATATTGATTATGCATTATTAGTGAGAGATTTTTAAGTTCCAACATTATGCTTCATGTTATATTTATATTATGTTTAGTACTGGTTAGGTTGTTTAACTTTGGTCTAAACGTCATATGTTTTTTTGATATATTTATATAGAGTTATTTATACATTAACCATGGTAGTCTGCTTTCTGCAGACTGTATATCTATTTGTTTTTAACGATTGAGATGTGTTCAACAGTATACAAAAGATAGAGATGTGTTCCAACTGCTCTCTCTCCTTGCTGTTTACCAAGTTTTTTTTTACTAGGTGTTTCCTACTAGCACACTCCCTGTCATTTGCATATAACCATCTGATACCAATCTTCCTTATTCATTTGATTGGATGAAACCTTAATTGTGCACTAGGAAGGTTCTATAAGAGGATACACTTAGTAGATACCTGTCACTGTTTCATAAAGCACCCTGCGTGTGAAACGCGTTAGAGTGTATATCAGTACTTTTTTGTCCATGTTTTTATAAATAAACCCTTTTGATTGTTATATCCCATTTTTTCTTTTTGAGAAGTTGTGCCCCGGTCCTTTCCCTTATGGGATTTCCCGTTGGGGTTGTTCACTTATCATGCTGATTACCTGGGAGCACACCGATATAGGAGATTGCCTATACATACTCATTCACTAAATTCCGGCAAGCACTGACGTCAGACGGACAACGGAGAGACACCAGGAGTCCCCTCTTACTGGGTACATGCGGAGTAGCTTGGATCACGGAGCCTACCGAGTCCACCAGCGGTGATACAGTACAGCGTGGTGGTCTCCACATTACCCTGCAGTTCAACATTATTGTGCCAGAAAGATCGTGCCAGTCGACGCATGCGCCTTGAAGGAGGACACGCAAAGCTACTGACCGGGAGGACCAAGTGGACCGATTGCACTAACGATCAGACACCCGCCTGTTTATCTCCAACAAGCCGTGTGTAATGTGACTCAACCAGAGTCTTATATGTAGATTACAGAGGTTGAGGCTTTTCTCTCCGATCCACAAAGAGACTTGTGCGGAATGTTACTCTGAGCACCGGATTCGGGAGCAACGTGTGTTCCAGTGTTCTGTTCAATACACAACCCACCCCGTGCCCCCACATACTGTAAAACCAATATTTCTTTTTTAGAAACACAGGATTAATACCCCAGGCCGGCGGGGGTCCCTGGGTGGTCCCGACAGGTGTCCGCAGGCCCCACAGTGTACCCCGGTGGTACCCAAGGGTGTCTGGGGTCTCCAGGTGGTCCCTACGTGTCCCTGCGGGCCCAAATGGGGTCCACAGGTGGTCCCTGCAGATATCCATAGGTCCCCAGGTCGTCCCCACGTGTGTCTGGGGGCCCTCAGGTGGTCCCCATGGGTCCCCATGGCCCCCACAGCTGTGGGGCCCCTGGTTTGTCCCACAAGTGTCCCCCATGGTCCTCAGGGTGTACCCGTGGGCATCCGGGAGTCCTCGGGTGGTACCCGTGGGTGTCTGGGGGTCCTTGGGTGGGCCCTGTGAGCGTCCAGTGGTCCTCGGGTGGTGTCCGGGGGTCCCCGCAGGCCTGCGGTACCATGCCTGTATTTAAAAAAATAAACATGGCCTACATCAATACAAAGGGTAATGGGGATAAATCCCGTCTGGGTGCTACCAAAACTCCTCCATGTGGTATATAGATGTGGATGATGTAATGAAATCAACAGATGAAATAGACAATGATCCAAATAGTAGCTTGATGGTAGCCTATTCACAATAATGCTGATCCAAATAGGTAGCAGTGTATGTAGAGGATGGAGGAGGGGGGAACAGGGGTATAGTAAGATGCTGGTATAAGGCACTCCCCCAGTGATAAAGCAATCCCTTACCCTCCTCCTAGCACACCTCTTAACGGCAAATAGTCCTGTGTAAAGCACTGGCTCCAAACAAACAATAAATAGAAGTACTCACTGATCTTGATTGAAGTCAAATGTAGATAAGCAAATCTGTTTCCAGCAGCGTGCGTCGCTTCCCACAGTGAACCAGGAAGAGTATGCACAGCAAGGTGATACAGACTGGAGGCGGGTAAAAAGGCAAAAAACTTTATTTAGGCATAACACCTAAGAAAAATACTACTAGCACAATCCTCTAAGGCACGAAACGCATTAGAGGATTGTGCTAGTAGTATTTTTCTTAGGTGTTATGCCTAATTAAAGTTTTTTGCATTTTTACCCGCCTCCAGTCTGTATCACCTTGCTGTGCTTGCTCCTTCTTTTCATACTACATCAATACAATCCCCACACCACCCCACCAAACACATACGGTACAGTAATGGGCAAAATAACTATTATCCAGATATGGATAATAGATTATTTGCCCATTATTAAACACAACATTATAAATGCAGAATAAATAAAGTAAATAAAACAATTCTACTTACCCCTGACAATATGAAGGGTGTCCTCGTCAGCTTACTGCAGGGCCATGTCCTCCATTGATAGAAAAATACAATCTAATGGTCCCTAGCCCCTTAATCACCTTAGCGGTGAATAACCGCTACAGTAATTAAGGGGTTAACCCACCCTGCCCCCCAACCCACCCGGGAGGCCTAACCACCCATCCCGGACCCACTATACCCACCCTGTACCCATTGATTGTTATAATAGTACATCAGACCCATATAATATGGCATGATAAGCTACTAATACAACTACTAATACAAAAGCCCAACTATCCAAAATACACAATAATAAAACCTACAGTATACAACAAGCACCTAAACCCCCAAACTGTAAAATTAAAAGCAATAGGCAATCAATTAATTACATAATAAAACCACTAGCCAACCAATCAATTAAAGAAATAAAATCACTAGCCAATCAATTAAATAAATCACACCACTAGGCAATCAATTAAAGAATTCACACCACAAACCAAACAATACATTCCATATATAAAAGCAGTAGCCCCCAGACACCCATGGAGATGACCCACAGACACCAGCGGGACCACCCATGGACCCCATTGGGGCCCGCAGGGACCTCCCGGAGGCCACAGAGCCTAGCGGGGACCACCCAGAGGCCGCCAGACACTCGTGGGTACCCCCGGGGTGCACTGTGGGGCCTCTGGACACCCGTCAGGATCCCCCAGGGACCCCCGCTGGCCTTGGATATTAATCCTGTGTTTATAAAAATAAATATTGGTTTTACAGTATGTGGGGGCACGGGGTGTGTTGTGTATTGTTGCTTACTAGATATTTAATTTTAAACATTACAGTAATGTAGCAGGGGGTCTCCAGAGCTGAACCGCATTGGTTTTACGTCCGGGCACCTCTTGCTTCCCGAGATTCAAGCCCCGGTATGAGGTGCCGGTATCTCCTATGCATGGAAATGTCTTGCGTCACGTGATCAGGACATTGCCATGCATAGGAGATAGTGGCACCCAATACCGGGGCCTGTATCTCGGGAAGCAATAAAGTCAGTTTCCCTTTGTGTGGACCTTGTCATTTTCATGTCCACTTGAACCTCGGAATTGATCAGAGGATTCAGACTACTACCAAGCACTTCATCACTAGAGGGGCACAAACGCTGGTTTTATAACGGGAAATGGGGGAGTGAACACCCATTAGGTGTTATATTCACCCATCCAGTTACCATTATAAAACAGTGTTGCACTATATATTTCCTCTTTGTTTTTTATGTTTCATGGTTCCTGAGCTCCCCGCATCTTTTTCAATTTACCAGCATCTTTAAGAATACAATGGGAGGGTTCAACGTGGGTTGAAGCTGAAGAGGCACCAGTCAATAGTATCACATCATTTTTGCATTCATATTCATCACTTTTTATATTTTTATTTGTCACTTTATTGTGTTAATATACTCACTTAATCTATTCAATATCTATATATACTTTTATTATCACAGCACTTTCACAAGAGCGCCGGGTGATTCTGTCTTCACTTACACTATAGTGAGGGTCTAGACTTCATATTGATTAGGTATTGGTCACACACATGAACACTATCAGCAAGATTTAGGAACCCTTTGGTCTTGTTCTTACTCAAGAACAGTGGATATTTAATTCCACACTGCCAAACTGTGGGTTATGTTCTACAGCCGAACAGGTGATAGATTCTGTATTGATCTATCGTTTCTACTTTGAATCCTGGACACACCAACAGTGTCTATACAACAGGATCGCAACTTTGTTTAATCATCATTTTAATCACCTATATTTTAATTGGATATTATTAAAGTTATTGTTTTAATTTACTCATAAATCATCCAGGTGATGTATGAGTGCCCAGACTAGGTTACATTCTCTCTTTATTGTACTTGATGATATAAAAAGACTAAAGGACAATAACTTCCATCAAATCTATCACTCCCCAGCGATAAACAAGAAAGCAGGAGTAGCTATCCTGATTAAAACCAGTGTTTCTTTTGCTATAGTAAAAATAAAAAGAGACAACGTAGGAAGAATGCTAATTATATCAGGCAAGCTAGGAACGGCAGAAATGTTTATACACTCCCAACGAGAATCAGGAAGCTTTTTTTCAATTAAGTATTTGATGTGGTCAACCAACATAGGAGAGTCTACATAATAATTGGAGGTGATTTAAACACGGTCATAGATAGCAATAAAGATAGGGCGAGAACCTCGGGCAGAGAACACCATTCAAATCTGAAAAACTCAAGAGCCCTCAAACACAGTATAAGGATGTGTGAACTGGTAGACACATGGAGACTGATGAATCCCATAACAAAAGGGTCTTCGGTCTACTCGTCCCCACACAAACAATATACACGTATAGATTCTATTTTTATATTTAGAGAACTGATCGTCCGTATAGTAAAAGCAGAGATGGATAATATTACCTGGTCGGATCATGCTCCAGTACTATTAACACTTAAGAGATTTACACCAGAGGAGCAAGAAGGCGTATGAATGACCTCCTGCTTAGGATACCTGAGTCTAAAAATGTAATAGGGGCTGCTATACAAGACTTTTTCTCACTAAACGATAATGGGCAGGTAGGAGATAATACACTATGGGCCGCGCACAAAGCCACACTTGAGGTAAAATAATTAGGATCAACCTCCCATAGAAAAAGAGAGAAAAAACAAGAGAATAAATAGATCAGAGAAAACGAGGAAAGTTTTCAACAAAACCCAACAGATGAAATCAGAGTAAAGATAGATAAAGATAGAACAGAACTCAAAAATATACTGATAGAGGACACTGAAAAAGCAATGCGCCGGACAAACCAGATTTTCTATGCGAAAGGTAACAAAGCAGACAGCCAAACTCTGTAACAACACGGCCAGCCTTAATATATACAGTACAGTATAAAGATGGGCCAGGACGAGCTGACATATAACCCTGTTAAAATCAGTGAAATATTTGTGACATACTATAGCAACTTATTTAATCTGGTGAAACCCGACCAAATTAACGCAGAACTAGAAACGAAAATAGACAACTATATAAAAACAACAAAGTTACCTAAATTAGATGAGTTAGGGGCCAGCCATCTAGGAGCCCCAATAACAACGGAGGAAGTCTCGGCCACTATTAAGTCTCTTAAAAACTCCAAGGCCCCGGGCCTGGATGGGTTTTCTAATTTCTACTTTAAAAAAAGTTTGAAAGCACATTGAAACTATATCTGGTCAGATGGTTTAATAAAATTCTGAGAGACGAAGCTTTACCTAGCGACTCATTGGAACAGGGGTGCGCAAAGTGGGGCGCAGTGGTTACAGGGGCCCCACACTCTTCCCCAAGGCATTTAAATTAAGGCCTCTGTAAATCTCCCTTACCTGGTCTGGGCTGCCTCTTCGGCAATGCGTCGCCATGACAATGCGGCATCAAATGACACCGAGGGGTCAAATGGCAACGCGTTGCCATGTCAACGCGGAATCACGTGACGTCATGACACCGCAAAACTCCAAGCTGGTAAGGGAAGGGGGCAGGGGGGAGAGCTGACAGGAGGGTGCAAACAGAAAAGATAGCGCACCCCTGCATTAGAAGCCTCAATTATTGTAATACCAAAGGAAGGCAAAGACCCTACACTATGCCCTAGCTACAGACCCATCTCACTGATAAACACAGATATAAAATTGTTTACAAAAATCTTGACGACAAGATTGAACAAAGTATTAAACATTTTGGTCCATCCGGACCAAGTAGGGTTCACCCCAGAGCGGCAAGCATCAGATAATATATGCAGGATGATTAATATTATACATAATAGCAACACAAATCAACGACCCACATTGGTACTAGGGCTCGATGCAGAAAAAGCATTTGATAGGGTGGCTTGGCCATTTATGTTTTGGGTGCTCAGAGAGGTGGGTCTCCACGAAAATTTTATTAATGGTATTAAAGCACTATACTCCAACCCGACAGCTACAGTATGTACCTCTGGCTATATCTCGGCTCCATTTAAAGTCTCTAATGGCACTAGTCAAGGTTGCCCCCCCTACTATTTGCTATTTGTATAAGTACTGGCTTCAAGAATTAGATCAAACCCAGAGATAAAAGGCATCCCCATAGGAGACAAAGTATATAAATGATCACTTTTTGTGGATGACATTTTACTCTCTCTGACCAGCCCAGAATCATCCCAAAAAATCCTGTTTGATACACTAGATAAATTTGGCAAATGTTCAAATGTTAAAGTTAACCATACCAAATCAGAAGCTATAAGCCTACAAAGAAATAGAGAACTAACTGAAAAAGAAATTTCCTATAAAATGGAAGATAGATAAGATAAGGTATCGGGGAGTGTTTTTGTCACAAGATCGTACATGGATATCTATAGTGCAAACTACCCAAATCTTATCAAAATTCTGAAGAAATATCTATCGAGCTGGTCGGGGCACCAGATATCCTGGTCAGGCATGATTATCTGAGTTAAAATGAATCTATTACCTAGAATACTGTATTTATTTCAAGTATTACCAGTAACAGTCCCAATATATGTTATCAGGGATTTGGAGAGAGAGATAGCTACATTTATCTGGAATGGCAGAAAACCCAGAATCAAGAAAAAACTGATGGTGCTTCCTTTGACACAGGGAAGTCTGGGAAAGCCAGACCTAGCCAAATATAATGAAGCAGTTACAGTAGGTTGAGTTCACTAATCTATTGGTCTGCAACTCTGGGCACAAAACAATGGGTGGATATAGAGAGGTCGGAGGCTCATCCCACAGAGATGACGTCTTTCTTGTGGTTAAAGAAAGAAAATAGGGTGGCACACTATAAGGAGCACCCAGTCCTAACACACTTCTTTAATATCTGGGACAAAAACTGTAAATATAAGCAGATCTCTTCTATCCCCTCCCCTCTGACACCTATTAGATATAACCCTGAGTTCCCCACAACATACCACTCAAATGTTTTTAAGAGATGAGACAAAAAAGGGCTATCCTCTATTGGGGACATGCAAAAAGGAGGCATGATTGTCATTCCCTGAATTAAAAGAAGAATTCAATATTCTGAACATGCAAATATTTCAGTATATGCAGCTCAAACACTATGTCTTCCCGATACAACCATATGATACACCCCTCACTACTTTTAAGAGCCTGTTCCAATTAGGCGAATATCACAAAGGGACAATTGCTCAATTCTACCAGGTTCTAATACGCCAAAACAGGGGGCAAATGAGTAAAAATATTTCAGATTGGGAAAGGGACATAGGCAATCCGATAACAGACGAGGACTGGGAAGAAATCTATGAAAGAATAGCCAAAGCCTCTCGATGTTCAGCGGTTAGGGATACAAATCTGAAAGTTCTTCACAGGTGGTACTATACGCCTGCCTGCATCCACTCTTTTTCCCATTAACTTCCCCTATGTGTTGGCGCAATTGTGGACAATTGGGCATGTTCAAACATATCTGGTGGCCCCAAGATAATTCTTTTTTGGGGAAAGATTAGAAGATTAATAAATGGGGTACTAGGATTAGATTTGATATGGTATATGTATGGATACTGTACTTCTATTAAAGCCAATAGAGTGTCTAGAGAGGAATGCAGATGAGATAATAATACAAATTTTGTCGGCAGATAAAGCAATGATGGCAAAATATGTGGAAACAGAACGACCCCCCACCTATCACAACAGTAAGGCACAACATTTATCTTGTAATGACTATGGATAGACTCACTAGTCTAATCCACGACAGATACAACAGTTTTCTGACAACCTGGAACCCATGGGAGACATATGTATGGCAAAACCCTATCTGATTTATGCCTTGAGACCAGATATGACCACTATCCGAATAGACTGTATAAGAGTTAAGGCACAATAGCAGGTTTATTGAGGGCAGAGGGGGTGAGTGAAGTGGGTACTTGGCCCTTCACTCACCCCCTCTGCCCCCAATAAACATTACAATATTACAAACATTACAATATGTACTAACAACCAACACACAACCCACCCACTGATATCACTTTAAGGAACGACAATCACATCCTTTTGAACTAATGTAACCTATCACATGGTTATTTACAGACGTGTGGCACCGCCATGGGTCCCCGGTTCGCACCGAGCTACGCCAATTTATTTATGGGTGTATCGGAGGACGATAACATCTGGAACAACTGTCCCCTCGGTGCGAACCTGGTGTTCTGGCGGCGCTACATTGACGATATTTTGTGTATTTGGCAAGGGAGTTTGATTGATTTAGATAATTTAATTTGTTATATTAACAACAATAATAATAATCTCATTTTTACTTGTCAAAGTAATACAATTAAAATTAATTTTTTATATTTAGAAATTTCGGTCTTTGACCAAGCTATACATACTCAGAAATATTATAAGAACCTGCAAGCCAACAATTATTTACTTGCGACCAGTCATCATAATCCGACATGGATAAGGAACATCCCCAAAGGCCAACTTATAAGACTGAGGAGAAATAATAGTAACAAAAATAGATTTATACAACAAGCGTTAGAACTTAAATCTAAATTTGTAGAAAGGGGATATTCCAGAGATCTGTTAGACCAAAACATCAGAGAAGTAGAACAGCTAGATAGACAGGACCTACTTAAATATAGAACTAAAACAACAGATATAGTACAACCATTAAGTATAATCAAATGGCACCAACGATTAAAAAAGTGTTTGAAAAACACTGGCCAATATTATGTAGGGATAAAGAATTATCTACCTTCTACCTAATAAACCTAGAAGTATCTTTACTAAAGCTAACAACTTTAAACAAAAATTATCTCCTAGTTGTCCCGTAAATACAAACAAAAAACCCATTTCCAAAACAAAGGGTTATGTAAGTTGTGGTAAATGCATAGCATGCAAATACAGTATAAATACTAAGGAGTTTATTTCAAATGTTACGTCTCGCAAATATGACATCAAAACCCAGATAGGATGTAATAGTAGTTATGTCATTTATTTGCTAGAATGTGCCTGCGGCCTGCAGTACGTGGGTATGACCACACGTCAGATAAAAAGAAGATTATACGAACATATCTATAATATAAAAAAAGGTTTATTAACACATAATGTTTCATTGCATTTCAAACATCAACATAATCAAAACCCTAAAGGACTTAAATGTGCTGCAATAGAAGCACCTTCACTTGACTGGAGAGGGGGAGATAGGAAAGGACAGTTAGCCAAACGGGAACTTTACTGGATCTACGAACTAAAGACCCTATCACCACAGGGACTTAACGTAGAATTCAGTATAGTCCCTTTTCTATAAGATTAGCGTATATTTGTATACCTTAATTGCATATATCAATACCATATTTGATTACACCTGTAATTAACACGAGTCATTTATGAAAATTGTCTCCGTATATGTGGAACATTGGAATATTTGCCTTTTCAGAATACTTTTTCACTTCCCTGACCATATTAATTTTATTTCATTTTTAATATATTCATTTTTGATATATTAAAGCTCCTGTCTTTCAAATTATTAATGTGTATGTCAGATTAGTTAAGACATTTTTATTTTTTATTATTATTTTTATGTATAGCATTTATCTAAAATGTATAACAATTTATTGTCAGTATGTATTATATTAATGTGCATTAGTTAGCATTGTATTATGCCAATAAGTAATCAGATCATGTCATTTTTTCTTTTAATTTTTATTGGGATTATTTTGCTTATAATCAATATTAGCTATGTCTATAGCAATGAACTTAAGTGTTTATATAGAGTGTTTTTTTAAGAGTTTTGAGCGTATTCATTCCAATTGGACTTGATTTTATACACATGTTCCCCCAATTGGGTGAACATTTTGGGACTATTTAATCCCATGTGGAGGGACTACTTTCACACTGCATTATACCCCCGAGGAAGCGGATTCATCCGCGAAACGCGTAGGGTGACGTCACAGTCCCCGCATCTAGGAACCCAAGCGCTTGTCCCTTCATTCTACTGGCATCGTTCTACTGGCATCGTTCAACTGGCATTGTTCAACAGCAGGCGGTGTCTCGCGAGAGCGAGAAGGTCTGAGCAGACGTAAGAGAGGCACCGAGGCCACGAGCATGAGCGGTCTGACGGCAGCACAAATTGATCCACAACAGATGGAGTAATTCCGGAACCCCCCAGCTGGTCTGAGAGGAGACGGATCATCACCTCTGCAAACGCTGAAAGTGGAGAGACTGCTATCTCACTGTGGACGTTGACGATTATATGCGCATGTCCTACCTACGTTTTGTAAGTAGGATTCTATAGGAGCCTGACGCGGTAGCTGTGGCAGTTCCTGTTTTAATTTTTTTGTTTCTGTGTATTAAATTTTTCTCATTTTTAATTAATTGCTCTAACACTCTTGTTGATCATTTACCCCCATTAGTTAGGGAACTATTTAACTGTTTAATTGTATTACACTATGTTGCTGTGTTCTTTCATTTACATTTGCTGATTGATGGTTGGATTACCGTCCCCTCTTTGGAGGCGGGCGCAGTCATCATTCTCAACCTTGTCTACCACTTCACGGTTGTATTTCTCTGTGTTTTTCTTTAATCTATTATCACGATATTTAATTGTTTAATATTTTATTCATGTGCAAGGGCGCCACTATTTTTCTTGTTTACTATCACATGGTACAGTAAACAATGGGATTGTTTTCAATCCCATTGGCTGTAATACCATGTGATGTAGCCATGTGGTTTTAAGGATGTGACGTACCTCCCTTGGCAAAGGAGCTATCATCCATATCTGGGACCCCCGTCAACCTCTGGTATCAAGTCTCTGTATACAAAATTAAAAATGCTTTTTTTGTGGGGGCACAGGGGGTGGGTGGGTTGTGTATTGGTGGTTAGCACATATTGTAATCTTTATTGGGGGCAGAGGGGGTGAGTGAAGGGCCAAGTACCCACTTCTCTCACCCCCCTCTGCCCCAATAAAGCTGCTGCTGTTCTTTAACCCCTTCATTGCCTTAGCGGTAAGCTGCTAAGGTAATGAAGTTGCCTGTAAATACATTTTTATTGCATGGGATTCGTGCCGGGGGCCTCCGGTTCTGATATTAATGGGTATCAGCTCTGGAGACTCCTGACATCAATCCGATGCAGGAATTTTTTTTTTTTCCTAAGTCCCCTCTCGCCGCTTATCAACAGCTTCTCACCACCTTCGTGACAACTTTTCCTGGGGGGAAGATTTTGAGAGGAAATCTCTATTCTAGAACCGCGATTAGCCTTGATAAGCTAATCGGGGCTTCTAGAATTGCACGAGTTTTAAAACCTGCCAATAAGTGGCTTCTTGCCGCTCCTTTGGCGATTTTTTTTTCTCGGAGAAAAAATTGCCGAAAGGGGCTTTTATCAGCGACTTATTGGGGCTTACTGAATAGCAATAGGGCTTTTTGGTGAAAAGGCCTTGATAAGTGGTTTATTGGCGCTTAGTGCATAGGCCCCATAGTGTGCATATATAGCAACAAATGGTTCTTGCACATGCTAATTCTTTTATGGGCCAATATCTATGTAAGGAAATCATTCACCAACATTTCAAAAGTTGCACTATTCATTGTTGAGTGTTCAAGCAAAAGAAACAAAACATGTCACAGCGATTAGAGCAATAGGAATTACAGATTAATAAATACATAGCCACAGCAAAGAAGATTAAGTGAAACATTAGATTGAATAATACAGTAGCTGCATTATTAGCTGTTTTGATTTTGCATGATATTTGGACTACTGTTTGAAAATCAGTCTAAATAAAGTTGAGAATCTTGTTGTTTGCTTCACAACAATTTTCAAGTTTTGCTAAAGAATTGGCTTCCACACAAAGGGACCATGAATAAGACATGTTTCCCAGTTTCTGAAAATATGTGCCAAAGTCTGCAACTTTTTTAAAAAAGTTTTTGAAATTGGGCTCAAACAAATTTTGTTTGTTTAAAGGCTCAAAGACAGTGTAGAGTGTTCATCTTTTCTGCTTACTCTCACTGGCTCTGTTTCAGAGGGAATAACAGTTCTGTTTTTCATGCAGACTAAAAGCTGCAGTTCAGGCAATATCCTGCATGTGTGTTTTTTTTTTTTAATAAATCAGTCCTGTAGTAAGAAAAAATACTTTTAGCATTTTCTGTTTTAAAAAAACAATTTTGAAAGACCAATTTTCTTGTATTCTATTTTTAAAAGCATGCTTGTTGCTATAGCAACCATTTACATTCCCCATATTTAAAGATGTCGCCAAACTTTGCCGATCAATACACGGAGAACGAATTGACCGGCAGCTATGCAGTTCTTTAGGTAAGTAGAGATTGCCCACATGAAACTATTGAAGTTAAAAAATAAAAAAAAAGCCTGAACTGCAGCTTTAATTCAAGCCTTATAAGAGAAGCTGAAGGGGCTGGACTACAGGGCCAAACAGGTATCGGAAGGACTGCTACAAAGTTAGCAGCTTTGTTATTTGATATACAGAACTGAGGCACAAAAAGCAAAACAGCACTGCTCAGGGGACAGTAAAACAAGTGGCTGCCAGGGAGGGAGGAGGGGGGGTAATTCTTCCAAATGAAACCCACCACGGAGAGATTTCCTGCTGCTGGGGGATGTTGCAGTCAGGATTCAGTGGGTCCCTACGGTAGTGTAAACTTTAAATCTGGCTATAGCGTTATGATGATATCTGGTGAAAAAATTGGATTAACTACCAATTTATTTTTATGTTACTCGTTGGAACTTTTTGTTACACTGCCATTGCATGTTATATGTTTTGTGATATGTTGTTGTTGAATCTTACTCATTTCAAATACTTCTGATTGGATGGATTTATTGTTATTATTATTTTTATTATTATTAATTATGCTTTTATGTCTCATAAGGTAATTTGTACTTTGCAACCTGAGAAGCTGCTCATAACTGTTTACTATTGGTCTTTATTTTATTTAAGTTACATATTTTCATAGTAAAGGTTTTTGGTCTGTCTCTAGCTCTGTGTTTTTCTGCTCCTGTTGTTGCTTAGTAACCTTTGCTCCAGTTCCTCCCTTACCTATCCCCTCTGCTTCTACAGTATGTACAGTCTCTTTGTAACAGCACCAACCTGTTGCCATCAACAACTATTCTCCCCCCTCTGGGGTCTTGTTTGCCTAAATTCTCTTCCTACTTCTTGGGAGGGTTCCTGTTGTACCCTCTTGATCTGTGCTGTAGCAGTTTCTATCCTCAGCTCTGGCTGTGGCTATTATCACCCCTGGCCTTCTAGATATAGTATAGTTTTTTTTTTTTTTTTTTAGCAAACTCCTTATTTTGTACATTCTGGAACGTTTTCACTTCATTTCTGTTAGTTCCTGTAAATATAGTTAATAAGAAATTCAAAGAAGACTCCATCATTGCATGAAAGAAGGGGCTGAGTTTACAGTAGTTGCATGTCAAAGATTACTGAACTCTAGGAAGCCCAGGATAGAACAGTTTTTATAAATGTGTAATGAAATAAAGTTTGTTTTTTTTACTTTCAATCCTGAACTTCTCTGATAAGGTTTTTTTTAAGTCTAAAGGTGCCGTAAAGTGAATGGGTTTTAGCAGATCAGATCATTTAAAATTTTGGATAAACAGCAGTAAACAAAGAAGCCCCAATGCACATCCAATATAACAATAGCATGTCTAATTAATTAGTTCTTGGATACAAAAAAGTAAAAATCAATGAGCAGAAAAAAACTAGTGAGTTGGAGACACAGACAGTCTGGTGAAGAAATCTTAATAAAATAGAGGAATTTGAAGCTAAAATGCGTTAAAAAGATTAATTGTTAGCTTTTTCCCCCCCAAATATATTAGTAAAGTGTTAAAATAGAGTTTGTCTTTCTTGTTTGTCTGGAATGAATATGAGACTGTGAGATGTACTTTCCAAGCAACAGTTACATGTTTTTAAAGGTTCATTCTTCATAAATGTTTTTCATTAGAGAATTTTGAGGATTATGTTTCATAAATTGTTCCTATTACTCAATGAATCTGTTAACCAGTTTTTAACGTCTCTCTGATTCCTTATCCTACTAATTGTTTTACATAGAGTAGAGTGCAGTTTTAAATCTCAGTTTTTATTTTCTGGATTTCACATTAATATAGAGTTAGTGGACTATCACAATTATATATTTTAATAGCTACAGTACAAGAGGAAAATAAAATAACTTTAGTTTGCTTACCAAGATCTGAGCATTGTTGCTTTGCATGGGTACCTCTCCAGTGTTCGAATACTGTAGATTACATTTATTTTTCAAGCGCTCAACTATGTAACACTGTAAATCTATGACCAGAATAGATAAGCAAACTAGGGAACTATCGGGCAGGAGGTTCCGTTATTTGCCTTGTTACAGAAACAAGATTTGTGATGCTGGTCAGATCCTTTCATCTTTTGGGTCCTTCCCAAGTCATACTTGAAAAGAAGATGGATTTTTCCATTTGTATTTCCTCATCAAATGTCTCATTAAAAAGAGACTTTGATGCAAATTTCTTGTGCTCCTCAGTCCAAGAGAAGTGTGAATATAATTGGGGATGCTGAGTAACACTAGTCTGTTAATTGTAATCCCACACTTTCAAAAAGTCATCTATTGCTAATTTCTTAACCATGATTGTGCTGTGTTACCATGATCTAATGTAATGGTAACTAAAATACCTGGTGTAAAATTCAGTGCTTCACCTTTTTCTTTTATACCTCATAATAAGGCCGGAGAGGCACCTATTTGGAATTCAAGTGTATGGAGAATTACTTGATTGTCCCTTGAGTTTAATTAAAGGAGAGAGAAAGCGATAAGGTCAATGAAACAGAACAGACTATAGTTGCTCTCAATGTGAGAGTCACAGAGGACTAGTACTTTTAAAACCTTTTACCTTCCAGGATCAATTCACTAGGCAGGACAACATTGTTGGCTAAATGGGGTTTATTCGGGCAAGCCTGCAGACACACACAGGTTACTCAAATGCAAAGAATACATACCAACTGGGGATCTTGGGGGGGACACTAACCTCAAATAGGTGCAGGGCGCCTGCTTCAGGTATGCTTATCCTGTCCGCTCCACATCCAGGAACACACAGTATACTTTTCGGGAGAGCCACAGCGCTCTCCCCGCTGGTTGTAGCTCCATCCAATTCTTGGAACTTGGTCCAGAGAACTTGGATGCGAGAACTTGCTCCTAGCGCTTTTCCTCCGCTTGGCCGGGCTGCTCCGGCACCTCTATGCCGAGTACCCGCCAGTCAAGTCACTGGACTAAGCCTATAGCAAGTAGGATCGTTTCTGAGAACTTGTCGGGGGGGGGGGGGCTGTGACGTCACGGAGCTGGTTCGCCCTCAATGGGCGAGCCACTCACGTGACAAGTCCTGCGCTCCCGTGAGCGCCAAATCTAAAAATGTAATGACACGCTTCCGCACGCATGCGGAAGCGTGCGCGAGCCCCTACTAAAGCCGCTCTCATTGCGGCTGCAGGGGCTCACTGAGAAGCGTCAGCGCGCCTCAGCATGGGTCAGCACCTAAGCGCTGACCCTGGACCCAGCCTTAGTCTCTCGACACCCCCCCCCCCCTCCCTCCTCTGATGCGTGCAGCCAGGGGAGCCTCCAGCTAGTGATGGGCTGTTGTAGTTTGGATCTGTTCTCGGAATGGTCGCCAGTCCCTCTTCCATGTTAAACGAGGTCTATGTAAGGTGACAGCCTGATCAGAGAACCAGATGATCTTGGGACTTGGTCCAGTGAAGCGCTGGCAGGCTTTTCAAAATTGCTTTGCTTGGAATAGCAATGCACTCGGCACGGAGTTGCCGGAGAAGCCTGGCCTAGCTGAGAACAAGTTCTACAGTCTCGGACAGAGTTCTGAGAATCACCAAAGACGCGGCCAGCAGGGAAGCGAGGTATTTCTCATGGGAAGAGTACCATGGTGTTCCTAGATGTGGAGTGGACAAGGTAAGCCTTGATAAAATCTCGATGGTGGTTTAAAATTTGTATGTTGGCACAGTGTATCGTTGGGTTCCTCATCTACAAGATCTTGATCTATCGCTACTATGGGATGATCTGCACATATGTCTTTTTTAAGACACCTATAATTTGAGGTTTACCGCTGAGACTGATGTGAATGAAATTCACTTTCTTGACCTCCATTTAGAGTCAAGAACAGGTTTAAATATCAATACAAAAACTTTTTTCAAAAAAGTGGATTCAAATAGCTTTTTACTGTCTTCCAGTAACCATAAAAGGTCCTGGATTGACAACATCCCTCAGAGTCAGTTTATGCGTATCAGACGCAACTGCAGTTTACTGTCTGACTTTGAAAGTCAAGCAACACTTCTGTTCGACAAATTCATTGATCGCGAGGTTATGATAGGACTCTCCTCACTAAATCATTAATGAAGGTTTACAATATGGACAGGGAGTCTCTTCTAGTACAGAAGAACTCCAAATTAAGCACAGAGGACAATATGATAGACACATTCAGAAAATTGTTAGTGATAATTGGAAAATTTTACGAAATGATCCTGTCCTTGGCCCTTCCCTCGAGTTCACACCTAGCTTCATTTACCGCAAAGCTAAAAATCTGAAACACTATTTAGCACCTAGTGATATAGGGCCTCCAGTTGACCCTGTATCAGGGACAACATGGCTACCACAAAGACCTAATGGGAATTTTAGCTGCGGTCAATGTAAAGCTTGTAAAATGCTTCATATAGACCGTAAACAATTTGTCTCAAATACCACAAAAGAATGCTTTACGGTAAAAGATTGTATATCTTGTAAAACCACTCATGTAGTCTATTTACTTCAGTGTCTGTTCGGGTACCAATATGTAGGACGCACAAAGAGATACCTTAGAATTCGTATCCTAGAGCACGCAAGAAACATTAGGTTAGGCATGGAACACCATAGTGTTTCCAGGCATTTTAAACATAAGCATAACTACGACTCTAGTCTTCTGAAGTACATAGGTATCCAAACTGTTAATATTGGGAGACATGGTGGTGATAGGGACAAGATGCTCTCTAAACAGGAGAGTTTGTGGATTTATAAGCTGCAAACTCTGTCTCCTTTAGGGTTAAATGAAGAACTTGATGTAATGAAGAACTCGATGTATGGTCTCTGTATTGAGTCTTTTTAGAGATTTTTTACTGCAAATTAATTTATTTTTAATATGCACGAATACCATTCCCTCAATTATTATTAGATATCTCCCCTGATTAATCTTAAGTCTATTATCTATCTTTTCCTTTTCTTCTATTAGAATATCTAGGATTAGATTACTGACGAATTTCAATTGATTTATAAACCTATGACTAATATATGTCTCTTTACCTTTTAGCATCATCAAAAATGTGTTTTTTCATGTAGTATCTTTATTAAAGAATTATGTAATATGAATGTTTACTTGTATTAAGAGCGATATGTCTTTTAAAACGTATGCTATACCTCTAATGTGAGAGGCTGGACTTTTTGTAATCAGCCTATCACAGGGGGATTGTGGGTATATAAAGCACCCTTTTACTACCTCCTCCATTCCCTGACGAAGTGTTTGATACACGAAACGCGTTGGACTGAATGAGGGCGCATTCTCCCTACATCCAAAGAGGTTTTTTATTGACATTTGTATTTTCTATACCACATTGTGGTTCGGGACATTTTCGGGACACTCTAACTCCTATACAGCCACTCATCCGCATGTGATCTGAGTCTGTGGCTGGCGCCGCTTGATGACGTCACTGGCGTGCGTCTCGTGATCCAGGACAGAGGAACTGGCAACCGGAGAGGAGCGTGCTTCCGTGACGGCGATTCCATCAGCTGCACCCGGCCTGGCAGAGGCAGAGGGAATCCCCTTCTGCAGTGGACTAAGCCGGAGAGAATTCTCCTTCCGTGGCAGCAGACACAGCGCATACACCTCACTCGGTAGAGATCCAGGACTGATCTTAAAGGGGTCTGCATCTATCCCACGGAGCCTGCGGGAGGAGAGCTGATCACGGTGACCCCCATTCGAGGTCTTCTGAGCACAGAGTGGTAACATGTCCCTAACATGTCTTGCCTGATTTTGATTTTATTGATGTACGTGCGATACTTACCTGATTATTAATACAATACTGTTTTATATACTACACAATGAGGTTTTTTTGTGCTGTCTTTTTTCTGTTTTTGCACTAGTTTGGTTTGTGGAGCTACACCACGTGACAGCAGCATCACCTCAATTTTGTTAACAGGTCTTTCTTGTTTATTACCACAAGGTTATGGTTATTTAATCACTTAAAAACACATTATCACATTTATCACAATTATATGAGCGCAGATCACCTTTCTTTTCTATCATGAATATTTTATATAAATACAATTAATGTAATTTAGGAACATTTAAGTGCATTAAAGACATTTTTGAATTTTAAATACCTGCATTAAGTTAATCATTTAATTATTTGAAATGTTACTATAAATTGTCTTAATGTAATTTTGTGATGGCCGTAAAGCAGAATTTGTTGTTCTATACACTTAAAATTATGTGTACTAGTTGCATTCAATTTTAGCACCATGCTCCAACTTTAGGCCCTAATTGTGTACAATGTGTACTGCCACCATGCTTGAACTATAGGGTCCAATTGTGTTACAACAATAAAAATATTTCTACAATTTGATCTATAATTGTGATTTTTCTTTTTAGCCGACGTCTTGCGAAACAAGTGTAAGAATTTACGTGATTCCTTTCCATAGGGAGATGAAGATAATCAGTATTATGGTGACAGATGGAGGAGAAGTGATGTAAAAAGGTCACTCTTTATACAAAAAAACAACAACATTTTGTAATAAATACAAATACTGAAGGGACACATTGCAATAGAAGAGCACCTGAAGTCATCACGGTAAAAACATTGTGACAAGCAATCACTCACATATAGCCATGTGAATGCTATTTCTATATATATACATATTCATTCTATATCCCCAAGTCTCCCCTTTTTTTGGTACAAACCTCTGCAGTCTCTTTATTCCTGAGACCCACACGGAGAAAACCAAGAAGTTTGGAGTCTGACCATAGACCAAGTAGAAGTGCATGCTGCAACAGAGTCGTCTAACTCTGCAACAGATGTGCAGGCAACTCACACATGGCCATATGAGTGTTGAAATTTGAATATTATTACCTTTCCCATACCTTATTCCCTCACCCTTTTCCTATTTTCCACGCTTCTTTTCATCATACGAGTATCATGAATTATCAAAAAGAAGTGTATGCCACAACAGAGTCATCCAACTCTGCAACACATGCGCAGGCCACTCACACATGGCCGTGTGAGTGATTAATCTGACTATTATTATTTCTTTTTATCCTACATCCATCTCCCATACTGCATTCATTTCATATGAAGCCCTGAGGTTCCGGTTACCCTTTCTTACTTTTGTGTGCACCAGGGAGGGCTGTGTTGGCGGCCGAGTCGCCGGGGGCACCGGGTAGCTGCGATGCATGGCGACGCCATGTTGGTAGGGTTCGCGCATGCGCAGGGGGCCGAGAGTTGCGGCGGACATGGCAGAGAGCTGGCGCATGCGCAGTGGAAAGCGTGCGAAGCGGGACCAATAGGAAAGGGTCTCTTAGCTGGGACTATGGTTCCCATGAGCCTTTGCTTAGTCAACTGTCCTGGGATAGCCAATAGGGTGCTGAGTTGCTGGCTGACAGGAAGGGAAGTGTGCAGCAGAGATCACGCTAGTCAGAGGGTCCTGGGAGAGCAAGGGGAGAGGAGGTGTGTAGTGCTGGGGGTCAGTGACCTACTGCGTAGGCCAGGACATTCCCCTAGGCCCCAGTGCCTGTTCTGAGACACCACTAGCTTGTGGTACTGCAGGGAACAGCCCTAGATAGGGACCCTACCTGCTTAGTGACAGTAGCAGTCAGGGACATAGTACTTTCCTGAGTATCTGGTCACCTGTAGTTTGGGATCAGACTACGTGGCGGAGTCAAGACTCGTGAGAGGTCTCCCGGCGGTGTGGGACTCCTCGTGAGAGACGATGCTGGAACTGCGGATCCTTTTTGAAGTGTCAGCAACCGGGTGCTGGAGTACCCGGCAGGTATTTCTATAAGTGCACCAACATACCGGTACCTGCAGGCGCTGATCCCGCCTTGGGGGAGGGTTCTTTGGGGATACTCAGAGGTTAAGTGACCAAGGGACTGATTCGTAACATTGGACATGGTGTGGGATGTACATGGTGGTGGGAGAGGGACACCATTGCACAGTGGCATGTGGCAGAAGCCACTGGTTTACCGTCATGGTCATTCATCATTCATATATGTGTATATGCTCTTTACTGTCAAGGTCATTCATATGTGTGTGTATGCTCTTTATATATATATATAGTAAAGGTTTACATATATCTGTGGGCTGTTATTATTTTTCTTGTCCAGGGAAAAGCCTAAGGATGCCCTTTTTCACTTGCATTGAGAGCTCCTTTGACTGCATGTTGTGGGTTCACAGCAACAGCTTCCAAATGCGAATGCCACACCTGGAATCAACTCCAGACCTTTTATCTGCTTAATTGATGATGAAATAACGAAGGAATAGCCCACACCTGTCCATGAAACAGCTTTTGAGTCAATTGTCCAATTTATTTTGGTCCCTTGAAAAAGAGGGGGCTATACATTAAAGAGATGTAATTCTTAAAGCCTTCCTCCAATTTGGATGTGGATACCCTCAAATTAAAGCTGATAGACTGCACTTTAAGCCCGTATTCATTATTTAACTGTAACTTGAATTTATTTTGGTACACAGCCAAAATAACAAAACTTGTATCAGTGTCCAATTATTTCCGGATCTAACTGTATATACATGTATGCACATAATGCAAGAAACACACACACACACACACACACACACACACACACACACACACACACACACACACACACACACACACACACACACACACACACACACACACACACACACGGAACCGGGAAATGTATAGAGGAGCAGCTATGGAGAGCTCTGCAGCACCACCTGCTGCCCGTAAGTAGATAAGCAGCCAGACAACCCTTCTCTCCTCCTTTCCTCCTCCCTCCTACAGCTGTTCTGAGATCAGCTCCGCACTCGCAGGCAGCATCCTCCGCTCTCCTCCTACCCGCCCAAGGCTGTATCTATCTGCAGAGAGACAGATGAGGAGAGTGGGGCCCCCAAGAGCATGGGCACCCTGCTTATAGCTCCGCCCCTGGTACTTGGCCTAGGGATTGGTGTAAAAGGAGGTACTGAGCTTGGGAAGGAGGTAAAAAGGGGTTCTGGGCTTTTGGAAGGGGGTAATGGCCATGGGGTAAAAGTGGCTACTGGACCTGGGGAGGGTGGTACTGGGCCTGGGATAAAAGGGGGTACTGGGCCTGCAGTGTGTGTGTGTGTGGGGGGGGATACTTGTTTAGGGAACATAGTGGGCTTACCTGGAGTCAGATGGGCCTGCAAGCCCAGAGGAGGTGTGCAGAAGGAGAGCCTTGGAAATCCCCCCTTCCAGCTCTGTGTCGGCTTGCAGGGGGAATGGGGAGGGTCCAGTAGAGGGGGTCTGGGGAAGAGGATGCCCCTTCTTGTCTGCAGGCAATAAAGTCTAGTGTCCCCGGCAGTGGGTGTGGGTCCCCTTGACTGCCCGGGCCTAAAGCTGAGCTGATCTTATCTAGCATGGGGTCTTCCTCCCCACATGTGTTTGCAATATGACCCAGCCCCTGATTGGTGGATGGAAATGCAATAACAAACACAGTTACAAGCAAAGTGTTACTTGGAAAGATCATAGACCACTTTGCAACATTCCAGTTGAACATAACATTAACCCCTGGTTCCTGAAGTGCTCACAATAGACGTCCTGCCTCGGCGGCCATGTTGGGAGATCCTGATAACCTGTGAGCACATGAACAGCTCGCAAGCTGTTCCCACTTTTCACCTCCGCAAAGGTCCCTCAAATGGACAATATCTACCATAAATCTGTCCCAATATACCACCTGTCATGAACAGCACATAAGTGAGCACGTGACTTAGATATGCAACCAGGATTAATTCACATAGCTACTCTTTCGCCTGCACAAGCTACCTTCAATGAGTTAATATTTACCACATACTCAATTGCAATCATATCTATACACTTCCACCACCCTAGAAATTATGCAAATAAAAGATGTCAAATTAATATATCTTCCCAAGTTAATGGGTCCTTTCATTCTACTGGATATAGATCCAATGTGGTTTTTCTCCCTCCTAAGGCTTTGCCTATAGTGCACGATGGGTGACGTCACCCGTCGCCGTCGCCACCGGCGAAAGTTATGTTTCGCCGGTCGGCCGCATCGCTGGATTCCCGCAAGTTGATCTGTTCAAGGGCCGTCGCGTCACGTTTTTTGCCGGCGGCGGGTTTTCGCTCCGTCGTTCCGTCGCTCCATCGCTTGTCGCCGTCGCGTGCATTATAAGCGCACGCGGCAGCGGCAATGCTTTTGTTTTTGGGCTGCGCTTATAGTGCCGGCGACAGCGCCGCGACATCGCTTCAAAACAAATGCATTGAATCTGTAGCATGCGCTTATAGTAGGGGCGACGGCGACGGAGCGATGAAGAGACATGAATCTTTGTAGTCAGTAGAATTTGATTTTTACAGAGACGGTCTCCTCATGTGACAGGCTGTAACCAATCAGATAGCTTCTGATCTGATGCAGGGAGAGGGGAAATGTGTCTGTGTGTGAGTGCAGGGAGAGGGGGGGTGGGATTGTGTGATTGTGTGTGTGTGTGGGGGGATTGTGTGATTGTGTGTGTGTATGTATGATTGTGAGTGTGTGTGTGTGTGATTGATTGTGTGGGATTGTGTGTGTGTGTGTGTGTGTGTGTGTGTGTGTGTGTGTGTGTGTGGGAGGGGGGATTGTGTGTGTGGGGGATTGTGTGATTGTGTGTGTGGGAGTGTGATTGTGTGTGTGTGTGATTGTGTGTTTGTGTGTGATTGTGTGTGTGTGTGGGGGGGATTGTGTGTGTGGGGGGGGATTGTGTGTGTGTGTGTGTGTGTGTGTGATTGAGAGTTTGAGTGATTGTGTGTGTGTGGGATTGTGTGTGTGTGGGATTGTGATTGTGAGTGTGTGTGTGTGTGTGTGTGTGTGTGTGTGTGTGTGTGTGTGTGTGCGCGTGTGTGTATTGTGTGGGATTGTGAATGTGTGTGATTGATTCTGTGGGATTGTGTGAATGTGTGTGTGTGGAAGGGGGGATTGTGTGTGTGGGATTGTGTAATTGTGTGTGTGGGATTGTTATTGTGGAAGTGTGTGTGTGTGTGTGTGTGTGTGTGATTGTGTGTGAATGATTGTGGGTGTGTGTGATTGAGAGACTGAGTGATTGTGTGTGTGTGATTGTGTGTGTGGGGTTGTGTGTGTGTGAGATTGCGTGTGTGGGATTATGTGTGTGTGGGATTGTGTGTGTGATTATGTGTGTGGGATTGTGTGTGTGTGTGGGATTGTGTGTGTGATTGAGTGATTGTGTGAGTGTGTGTGTGATTGTGTGTGTGCGGGGGGGATTGTGTGTGTGGGATTGTGTGTGTGGGGGGGGATTGTGTGTGGGTGTGTGTGTGATTGTGTCTGTGTGTGATTGTGTGTGAGATCAGGGCCGCCAACAGAAATCATGGGGCCCAGGACAAATTAAAGGAGCACAACCAACCCATAGCGCACCTACCAGGAAATATTTTTTTAGCGCGTAACTTTTACTTAACCCCCCAATACATACAAAAACACACCCCACCCCAAATACATCTACAAATATACCCCACTCCCCCCCAATACATCTACAAATATACCCCACTCCCCCCCAATACATCTACAAATATACCCCACTCCCCCCCCCAATACATCTACAAATATACCCCACTCCCCCCCAATACATATATAAAATACACCCCCAATACATCTACAAATCAGGCTTGCCTTGGGGATTATCACAGGTCGGGCCGGGGGCTGCAGGGGGGAGGGCGGTGTGGTGGTGGTGTGGGGGGGGGGGGCGGTGGCTGGCGATTGGGGTGGGTCTGCGGTGGCGGGGGCCCAGCGGCTGGTGATGGGGGGGCCGTGGAGGTGGCCCAGTGGCTGGCAGGACTGCGGGAGGTGGTGGCGTGGGCCCAGCGGCTGGTGCAACTGTGGGGGGCCGGTGAGTGGCAGAACTGCGGGGGCTGGTGGGTGGCGGTAGCCTGACACCTGGAGGGACTGGGTGGGGCTGTTAGTGGCAGGGACCCGGCTGCAGGTAACAGCAGTAGCTGCCGGCCCTGCCCCGCTGCAGGCACCTCTCAGTCCCACAATGGCTGCTCGTGTGTGCGCCGGGCCTCCCACTCACGCCGGTGAGGCGGAAGCTTAGCCCAGCTGACTTCTACCGCTTCCGACCCGGCACCGGGTGCAGCTTTTTATTATTGGGGTTGTATTTTTTTATGTATTGGGGGTGTGTGGGTGTATTTTTATATGTGTTAAACAAAAGAAGAGAAAGGAGCCCAAAATTATAGCACTCGAGTGTACCATATGAATTTACAAAAATACACAATTAATTTATTAACTGTCACAGAACAAATATAAAAGAAAGCATAGAATATTTAAAATCAGGCATAGATCCCCTGTACGTAAAACATGGCAATCGCTCACTAACATGCAAATCAATTAGGACACAATATCTCAGATGAGAAAATCACAACCCAATAGGGTCTCAAGCAGAGGGGGAGGTTATACTACAGATTTAGCACATAGCTGCAGTATGGAGGAAATAGCTATAACCAACATATGAAATCACCCACTACACAATTCACGGGAATAATATAAAGTGGTCCCTAGAAGGCTGAACACAGCTGTGCAACAATCAAAGCTGTGGGTGAAGGATTAGGTTAAGCACACTCCAGAAACTGTCTAACATGAAACAACTTCCACCTAAGCATAAAAAACACAGTGTCAATGAAAAGGCATGGAGCAACTGCTCAAATTATAATTACGTGTCCCTAAGAGGGGACAGACCAGGGGATCCTGCCTACAGCACCCACTCCTACGCGTTTCGGCCAGATGCCTTCAACTGGGAGTGGTGGGGTAGGCAGGATAATGTGCAAATTTAAAAAGGATTGTAATTATGCACCAAAACGCCGTCACCTGGTGAGAATTTACATAATACATATTAGCTGAATAGCTTACAGGAGTGTTCATTGAAAACATACCCCCTGCGCATGTCTCTAAAGACGTCATTGGCAAAAGCCCAGCAGTACAAAACAGTGCGACACTCTCCCTTCATTTGGGAAGAACTGGCAAGTGATTCTCCTCACACGGCGAAGTGCGCAGGCGGGTGACGTCATCGGGAAACACCCGATACGTTCGTACGTTGCTCACCCCCTACTCACACTAGGCCAGTGAGGCAAAACCGAAAATACAATTAAATGCGCATGTGTATCCAGATAGAGGCATGATCCACATAGACAGATACTCCCGCATGCAGAGAGTTACTTCATGCGCATGCGCTGTGCGCCAAGCTCAATAATTTCCCTTCAAATAAAGGCACAGTAACATGGATCACTCAAATCCATAAGGGAGCAAGCACAATGACCCAAAGATGCTCAGAAAGTGGCCAATACACATAACTAGTACCCCTAAATACAGAAATAGGTATAGATAAGTACCTGAAAAAACACTATAATCTACCGAATAAAGAGAAAATCACTCAATAGTTATTTAGTACGTTTCCTAAAGAGGCTAAAGATGTGTAATAATTTGTACGTGAATCAGTATCAATGAAAATTGTACAGTTCAGATCACATAGATACATAAGGGAAGAAAATAACGATACAGATATTATAAGCACAACTAAGTATATTTTCCTTATAATAGCACGATGTACTCGAAGAAATATAGAGAGCCGCTTCTGCGAACAAATGAGTCACTCATAGTCACTTGAAAAGGTACCCAATGTAGGTGAACATCACGGATGTGTAGCCTTGTCAATCCTGGAAATAGTCTGTCTCAGAAAAGATCTGAAGGATGGTGATGTCGATCAATCCAGAATCCATATGGAGATGTACAAACCCAGGATCCTAGAGACAGACAAGGAGAATAAAGGAGGGGTAGGGGGGAGAGAGAAAAAAGGTGTTTGAAACTCTCATGGTGATACAAAAAGTATATACCCTAAGACAACCAATTGCAAAATGCTAAGGGTAATTAGAAAGAAGGGAAAAGAGGGGGAGCAAAAGAGAGGGAACTGGGGAGGCGGGAGGCTACAGGAACATAGAGAAGCCCAGGTAGTCATTGAGACCCCGTGGGATCATTGAGTCCATCTGAACTATCCACCTGGACTCTCTACGCAACAAAGCCTTCTCCAAATCACCTCCCCGAATTCCCAAACTAACCCTCTCTATCGCAAAAGCCTTCAGCAAATTAAAATCAGACCCATGTACCTGAAGGAAGTGCCGAGCTACCGAAGTAATTTTCTTAAAATTGTCCAAATCTCTCGATGCATTCTTGATATTCCTGACATGCTCGAGGACTCTAAACCTGAATTCCCGTGTGGTCATCCCTATGTAGGGAAGGCCGAAAGGACAGGTAATACAATAAATGACTCCCTTGGTCTTGCAACCAAGGAAATCTTTTTTCCTAAAGGTATGATGTTTAGAAAAATCCGTGAACACCTCCGTCTGATACATGTGTTTGCAAGCGGAACAATTCCTGCATTTGAAGAACCCTTTCTTTCTAGAGGTGGACAAAAATGTGTCAGGGATACTCGGGACAAAGTGGCTGTTCACCCGTTTGTCCTTAAGGTTAGGGGACTTACGGCTAGTCATAGTGATCTTGTTACCCAGGACTCTTTTAAGATCAGGGTCTGTCATGAGAACACTCCAGTGACTCTGTAATGAGTTACGTAGTACTGACCACTGTATATTATGTGTGCCGATAAACCTAATCTTTTGTTCCAAAGGGAGTTTGTTTTTGGGACGTAAAAGGGAATCCCTAGGTGTTCTAAGTGCCCCATGGAAGCCTTTCTCCACACAACGGTGGCGATATCCTCTCTGGTAGAATCTCTCTCTCATCTCCCCTGCTCTCTCCAAATAGCCTGACTCAGTGGACACATTACGCTTCAAACGCAGGAATTCACTTGTTGGAATACCCCTAATTTGGTGTTTAGGGTGAAAACTTGTGGCATGCAGTATAGAGTTTGTTGCCGTCTTCTTATGGAATATATCCATAAGGAGACAGCCACCTGGCCCAATGGTGATGTATAAATCCAGGAATTCTACCCGCGTGGGGCTGCAACTGAATGTCAGTTTGATGTTCAAATCATTGCGGTTGAGGACATCGACGAAATTTTTATATGTATTGGGGGGTTCGGGGTGTATTTTTATATGTACTTTGGGGTTAAGTAAAAGTTGTACGCTAAACATTGCTTTTCCATGGTAGGTGTGCTATGGATTGGGGGGCGGTGGCTGCTCCTTTCATTTGTCCTGGGCCCCATGATTTCTGTTGGCGGCTCTGATTGTGTGTACTTTATGTGTGTGTCTGTCAAGTGAAACACACTATATGAACAACTTTAAAATAGTAAATTCTCCCGTAATTTAAAGTAAAAGTACTGTAAATTCAGCATACTGTACAAACAGAAATTACAACTCCTCTCCATTTCAGCCTCCCCCCTTGCTCTTGTCCCCGCCCCTCTGCCTTCTGTCACTCCCCTTGTAACTAGAGAAGTCTCCCAAACTCAAATTACAACTTTCCCTTGGGCTACGGAGACAGAAGACGTCATCCGTAGCCGTAGCTGTAGCTGTAGCCGTAGCCGGCACTATAAGCGCAGCCTAATAGGGGTAAATGAGAATTTTAATTCTAATAGAGGTATATCAGTATTTTATCTGGTAGTCTTAGGACTTGCGAACGGGTGTCTGCCTTGTCGTGGCTAGCAAGCTTACTAAATGACTGTTTTTCAAGAGAATATATAAGTATTTTACTGTGTATTTTTGTCATGTTGGATGTAGCATTGGGCTTCTCTGTCGTCTGCCAAGGGCCCAGGTTCCTGTTAATTATAGAAAAACTATGCACACACAAAAATCTGGCATAGCAAAATGTGTCCGAAAATTTAACTACTCTATCCAGTACATACAATCAGATAATTAAGAGCCCAAAGCATCACTTATTAAATGTTTTTTATATATACAGAATATATCTATAAAATTACTAAGAGCGCTATCTATCTGTCACGCCTGTATGCCCGCAGACCTGGCAAGACCCCAATACTGAGGTGGAAAGGGTATTACCACACACCCACAGCAGTGAGGGCGTGCCCGGAGTGTGGTATGGCATTGCCGGGCCTATTGAAAGATAGTTAGTGATACTTGCAATGCCTTGGGAGTATAGAGTAAGAATAGTGGTGCCCGTGCGCCAGAGTCCAGGGATCCAGAAATCAGAGTCGTCAAGTTCGTAAGCCAAGTCCTGGGGTTACAGAGGTCAGCAAGGTAGAGTTCGTAAGCAGGGTTCAAGGGCAACAGAGAGCAGGGTAGTCCAGGACGAGCAGTGGTCAAACCAGTGAAATCCAGAGATAAGCAGGAGCAGGAACAGGCTGGAACACAGAGAGAGCAAAGCATAGGACTGCACATAACAGAAGCTATGCAGAGCAATGATAGAAAGGACAGACAGGGGTTAAAATGGAGGGAACACCAATAGGAGAGAGAGGAGGAGCAGAGGGTGAAGTGGGAGACAGCAGGGATAGGTGAGGAGGAGAAGAGGAGGAGACAAGGGAACCAGTAAGGGAAATCGCCTGCAGGGCATGAGAGGAGGAGTCGGGAGACTGGAAGCCCCTAGATGAGGAGCGTGTGCGTGCACCCTCTGTAATCTGAGAGTGCGCGCGCACAGGCTGCATCACGAGGCGCGAGGAGCGCCTTGCCGCGGGGACACCTGCAGAGGGGAATGGAGGAATGGAGGGAACAGCCGCCGGAGGTAAGGGAATGGGAGCAGATACCGAGGGGGCCTGAGAGTGGGGAACGCCGCAGCAGGGGCTCAGGGACCGCGCGGGTGCGCGAGTCTTGTGGGGGGCGCGCGTCGTGGTATAGGAACGGCGTCAGAGGCTGCCGGAGAGGGACAGGTGTGGGTAAAAGAAGGGAGGCTGGCAGGGAAAGGGACAGAGAGGGTAGGTGAGCGTGTGACATCAGGGACACATGAAGGGGAAGGAATCCCCTGAACCGTCACACTATCACAATAGAATCAGAAAATGTACCATACAGATGCTGCCACAGTGTATGCACACATGGAGCCAGGGCAGACCGCCGAGCAGCTGGAAGGAGAGGATTGTAATATCCTATATGCCTGAATTATCTGCTACTTTGTAAGTAACTCTCTACTGTTGCGCAGTTTCTAAATACAAACGTACTTTCACCATATTTTGCTTTCTCTTCTTTCTTTTCAGAGACTTTAATCCATGGTCATCTATTATGTCCCCAGTCTAATCAATTTTATATTTTAGTAGTATACCATTTATTTGCGCCTGTGTTTTCTTTCTTTCTAATATATATATATATATATATATATATATATATATATATATATATATATATATATATATATATATATAGTGCTTAGATTACAGAAAAGGGGTTACAAGAACATACAATTACAGACGGTATATAAGTCACTCACTGTCCTGTGTCTGTTGCACCACCCTGAGGAAGATCCCCAACGTTGGAGTTATGTGCTGTATTTAATACATTCATTTTCATTCACCTGAGTGCTGTCTCCTTTTTGCTGCTATGCGGTAATGTATACTTATATTATTTATATGGGACATGCACCTATTCATTATTGAATTTCTATTGGAGTGCCAGTGATTTTTTATCACACACACACACACACACATATATATATATTGTGACATAGTCCAAAGATGTTAGGCAGCTTTCTGCCCCATTTTAGAGCAGAAAGTGCAGGAATAGCTAAAAATGATCCGTTCCACAGCTTCCCATTAACTCAGGCAGCTGGATGGAAAATCCAGAGCACAGATTACAATGGCTCTAGTTCTCCCTCACCTGCTCTTCTAATCACATGCACAGGTATTTAGAGCAGAGAGGTTTTGCATTTCACTCTCTCTCCTTGGAGCCTGGGGGCTGGGGGTGTCTCTACTCTCCTGCATCCAGTATCGAGGTTGACGGCCTCTCCACGTATCACAGTACCAGAGGATTTGCCTGGACACCCCAAACAGATAAGACAAACAAATGGTTACTGCTGTTGCTAAAAGACTGTGCTGTATCTTGTGACCCTAAATGAGAGAGCAGTGTTTTAAGCTGGGGAACCAGTTTAGTTGGCCAGCAGCTGTTAGAGAGACTGATTTTGATGTGTAGTTAGATCCCTGAAAGGGATAGGATTTTGTTTATATAGTTTGGTTTCTTTTTACTTGAAATAACAGTGTGGGAAATACTGTAACAATGAAATGAGTGAACTGCTGAATGAAAGTATCTGAGTACCTCTAACCTACACATGTTAAAGCTGCAGTACCTTACTTGGATGAAAATAAAGCAGGCAGAAGCCTGAGTTAAGCAGCTTAATACTTTGCATGATCCTGTTTTTGTATTAAATAACCCTAGAAGACTGTGTCGGGAAGAACCCAGACAGACGTCAGCACTACAAAAGAGGGGCGTTTGTCACATATGGTGGAGAATGCGGGCAGACACTAAAGTCTGTGGGTTTGCAAATAAATGCGGGGGTTTAAAATGGCCGCCCAGCTGAAGTAAAATACAGATGCTATGAGTGAAGTCTGTTCCACTGTGTATATCAGTTGTGCTTCTAGCGTACACAGAGAATGTGCGAAGTGTGGATGCAATAGCACCCTGAACCCAAACAGAAAACCAAAATGTTTTGCTGAAGAAAAAAAAAAATTTTTTTGCATCTAGCAAGTGCTGTTTGTAAAGCTAATGCCTTTTGCTGAAGTGAGTGAATTTGCAGCTAGCAAGTGCTGTATGTAAGTTGCTGAAGTGAGTGAAATTGCAGCTAGCAATTGTCCCTGCCGGGTTTCTAAAATGGCCGACGTGAAATGTTTGTTGTGTAATGTACGTAA
Organism: Ascaphus truei; assembly: GCF_040206685.1. Taxonomy (NCBI): domain Eukaryota; kingdom Metazoa; phylum Chordata; class Amphibia; order Anura; family Ascaphidae; genus Ascaphus; species Ascaphus truei. Next base: position 12,166,059 of record NC_134502.1, read on the forward strand.
CCATACAAAACAGTGTCCCTTCAGGCCATACTATGATCACGACCCTGGAGGAGAGCCGTACCTACAGATGAATTTAGTATGCTGGGCCTGTCGTGAAGTAGGTCACATGGAAGATGTGTGCCCCAAAATTTTCAAAGACAAACAGCTGCAAAAGCAAGCAACGCCCTGTGAGTGCAAGCAAGATGTGGAAGCTGATAACAGTGAGTGTGTGCCCAGGACCACTGATATCTCTGGAGCTAATAAAGCAAAAAGAAAGAAAACTGTTCCTCAAGTCACAGGGGAAGTGACCGAGCCACTTGAACCTGCGCTGTCAGGACATGCGTCAGAAAGGCGCCGAGATGAGCAACAGCCCATAGGGCCTGGCGCAATCGTCCCAGGAATGACGACACGCCTAGAGATGACAAAGGCTACTGCTACCACCATAGGCAGAGAGCCAAGCGAATCAAAGAAAACAAGAACTGACTGGAAACTATGCTATGAGATGTCCCAGAAAGATGTGCAAAACTTCATCACAGAGTTGGGGGTTTCTCGGCAAGAGGCTAGCGCGCTTAAAGCAGAGCTGGAACTCTCACGCCATGAGGTCTACGCTCGCAGCACAGAGCTGTGTACATTGAAGAAAACCTATGAGAATACCCTGAGTAATTTAGAGACTGTAAAAAGAGAGAATGTAAGTCTGACACAGAAAAATTCAGACTTGACTGACCAGATCAGTGAAAGTGATGAGAAGCTTCACCAAGCAGAAAAAGTGGAGAAGCAATTGATTCAGGAAAAGTTAGAAATGCAGGAAGCACTGCAGAATACAGAATCAGCGGCGATCCAGGCGACACAAACTGCAGAGCTCCAAAAAAATGGAGGCGCTGATGCAAACCCAGAGCAAGCACCAGAAAGAGGTGAAGACCCTGAGGGAGGTCTGGCACGATCAGGTTGAAGAGCTGCAGAAGCAGATGGCTGAGCGCGAGATACAGTGCGCCAAGAGAGAGGAGGTGTCCGTCCGTCAGGTGGTTTGCCTGACACTGCGCTATAAAAGCGAGATGGCCGATATCTACAAGCAGCTGGACCACACGGCAAATGAGGGGGCCCGGCTGCAGCTGGAGCTGGACAAGACCCGGAAGGAGCACCTGCAGCTGCAGGTCAAGAATAGAGAAAATGAAACAGAGTTAAACCTCGCTCTGAAACAGATGACGGACATGGGAGAAGCGGCTAAAGTGGTTCAGTCGGGCTATCAATCCTACCTCCTAACCAAGCAAGCTGTACGTTCCTATACGTGTATCTTCAATGCTGTTGCAATATTACGATTTGCTATAAAGATGAAGTTGGAGAAAGAGATTCCAAGGCTAAAAGAGACACGGTCACAAAAGGAGACCAGGGAAAGTAAACTCAATGTCCTCACTGATGACAAAGAGGAAGGAGAAAGAATTTACTTTGATTGTGCTGCTGTTATTCCAGAAACAGATAGGCACCCTCCTGAGAATATTCTCCCTGATCTGGAATTCAAAAATCCAGATCCTCAATTTCATTTACGTTGTCCAGAAGATTATCAAACTAGTGGACACACCCAGGACAACACAGAAGATGTTTTAGCCAAGTGGGTGGCAGTTCCTGAAAACACAAACTTGTTGACAGATCCTGATGACATGGTTAATATGGACTACGTTTGTACAGAGGCAACTAGGTCTCCAAAACCCAAAGGCCTGGTAATGGCCACAAAAGGGAAATCAAAGATTGAAAAGAAAAAACAACGAAGGTTAACATGGCGCCTGAATAGTTCCATATCTCACCAATCTGGACCACACTGTGGAGCCAAGGAGAATCTGGTCCAAGGGTCTCATCAAAAGCTAAAGAAACAGTCCAGTCATTTGCAGGTTGCAGCGGGCTATGAAATAAAGTCAAAGGATGCAATAGACTGGAAGTCAAAAAAAAAAAAAAAAAAAAATATGTTTGGGGGAACTGACCGATTTTTTTTTTTATTACACATGTGGACTATGTCACGGACACTTAACTATGCAAATAAGCATTTTGTCAATATTACAATGTTATATTGGTTCTCTGTGTTGAAAATGTAGCTAAACTACAAATTAATACAGGGTTGATGGCCCTTAAGATTACAAGGCTGTAGTATAAGAGAAAAAATATTGGTAGCTTACAATATGGAAAAAAAAAATGCCCTTTTCGGTTGGTAAATTTATAATGAAGTTCATATTCGTATCATGTGAATACTTAATATTGTACTGAGGAGTTAGCTCAAGTATTTCAGGTAGGACGCTCACCCCAGTGAGGTCCATGGCCGCTCACCCCAGTAGGTGTGAGCTGGGTAGGGGGATATGTGACATAGTCCAAAGATGTTAGGCAGCTTTCTGCCCCATTTTAGAGCAGAAAGTGCAGGAATAGCTAAAAATGATCCGTTCCACAGCTTCCCATTAACTCAGGCAGCTGGATGGAAAATCCAGAGCACAGATTACAATGGCTCTAGTTCTCCCTCACCTGCTCTTCTAATCACATGCACAGGTATTTAGAGCAGAGAGGTTTTGCATTTCACTCTCTCTCCTTGGAGCCTGGGGGCTGCGGGTGTCTCTACTCTCCTGCATCCAGTATCGAGGTTGACGGCCTCTCCACGTATCACAGTACCAGAGGATTTGCCTGGACACCCCAAACAGATAAGACAAACAAATGGTTACTGCTGTTGCTAAAAGACTGTGCTGTATCTTGTGACCCTAAATGAGAGAGCAGTGTTTTAAGCTGGGGAACCAGTTTAGTTGGCCAGCAGCTGTTAGAGAGACTGATTTTGATGTGTAGTTAGATCCCTGAAAGGGATAGGATTTTGTTTATATAGTTTGGTTTCTTTTTACTTGAAATAACAGTGTGGGAAATACTGTAACAATGAAATGAGTGAACTGCTGAATGAAAGTATCTGAGTACCTCTAACCTACACATGTTAAAGCTGCAGTACCTTACTTGGATGAAAATAAAGCAGGCAGAAGCCTGAGTTAAGCAGCTTAATACTTTGCATGATCCTGTTTTTGTATTAAATAACCCTAGAAGACTGTGTCGGGAAGAACCCAGACAGACGTCAGCACTACAAAAGAGGGGCGTTTGTCACAATATATATAGCTACAAAAACAGAAAAAAGACAGGCACACTCATAGCGTAAAAGGGTATAACAATAAATTTATGGAGTCAAGGATTTAAAAATACACACTCACAAACATAGCAGAATAAAAAGCAATTTCGAGTAAAACTCAACCCGCCAGACACAGGAACCAGGTAACGGACGTCTTCAGTATAGTGTCCAGTGTAGATGAACTGCAGCAACCTTTGTAAAAGCCTCTGGATCCCGGGGAACACTTGGGACGCCGCCTTCCTCTAAATCCAGCGTCACAGCAGTGAGTTCTCAGCTCCAGGTACCGCGAGAACTCAGTGACGTCAGAGGATACAACCGGAGACAGTCCCAATGGATATCAAGTGACCGGCTGAGATCAATGTATTTTAGCAGAAATAATAAAGTACCATGTACAAAATAGTGAGTGATATTAGACTGGACAATATCACATCCACATCCACATAAAGCTCTCTACGCGTTTCATCTTCTAGCAGTGCTATACAAGAACAAACTATTATTATTATTTATTATTATTTATATATTATTTATTATAAAATGTTAAACTTCAGCATCGCTGTCAAGTACATGATTCCATATTTCATATCTTTTAGATGGTATGGGATAGTCATGCCCCCCAAGCCCTCCGTAAAACCCTTTAAGGAATGCTTTGAAAACCTGTAACTACTGTCTTGTTTATGTTATTGTCGGGAGAACCATGATTTACTCCCATCTCTGGCAAAACATATGTTCTTATCTCTAGATTCTATCAGTCTAAAAACTAGGCCTGGCCAAGGGTTTAACAGACCATAAAACATTTTAAATCAGGCTCCAATCACATTAATCCCTGAAGCACCAGATTGATCAAAGTACATAATATCTCATGAAATTATATTGACAGGGATAATTAGAATCAGGTGTTCAAATAATTAGTTAGACCTTTAGCGAGGCCCCACTCTATATAAAAATCTGAAACTTTTTGAGTTTGGTCTCCACTATACAGGTGTGCGGAAACACGTCATGCCACGAGCAAAAGAAATCTCTGAGGACCCCAGAAAAGCATTTATTGATGCAGTCTTGAAAGGGTTACAAAACTATTTCGAAGGATTTGGGGCTCCATAGAACCACTTTAAGACAGATAATCTACAAATGGAGAAAGTTTATGACCAATTTGTCTTACAATTAAAATTTTTTTTTTTTAAACTGTCTCATAAAGATCAGTTTACTCATGGCAAGTTGGCATAAATCTTCTTTGAAGTAGTCAACCTTACTCTGGACCACCACAGCACCCCCTTTGTCAGCACTTTTGATGACAAATGAAGGATTATCCTGTAATGACTTCCTAGCAGTTCTTTCATCTTTACTGAGATTGTCACGGTCAAAATGTGAGAAAGAGATCAATTATGCTAAGAGACGCAAGTCTCTAATGACCAAATTTTTGAACATTGTCAAAAAATGACTCTTCACATGTATTGGATAGAAAATTAATTTGCCTCTCAGCCCGGAATTCCAGTCACTAAAGGTAGGTACAGGGAGTGCCTCAGGGGAGCCTCCTTGCTCATCCCAGAGGTATTCCATATCCCTAACCATGCAAAAATCCTTAAATATGCATAACTTCTTTTGAATGGGTGAGCCAGAGGGTAAACAACAAATTCACTTAAACACGAGAACTTGGTTTATTATGTATTTTTTTGTTATTGTATCTTCAACATTGTCCCTGGTTGAGATTGTCCCCAAGGAATACACGGGTGCTGGGAAAGTGCCTTTATTGAATTTAGTGAATGATACTTTGGCAATCATTTGTACCAATCAAATACCTTGACACTCATTTCCTGGTGTATAAATTGAGGTCGCAGTCTCAGCTGGGGATTTCCCTGACTAGCCACTCAGTGGTGAAACGTACTATACTATAGCGTTTGAACGTGGAGTGTTTAGCCAGCACGAGCAAGCACCCATTTCCTAGGATGTGTACTCCGACGCTGCTCAGAGATCTCCCATGAGCACATGGAGCTCTGTGAGCTAAAAGCTGCTGCAGACTCAGGATATCCCTTTCCTAAGATCAGGAAACTGTCACGGCCTAACCAGCATCTGCTGACGTCACTTACGGGAGCTCCAGACAAAGAGGGAGCTCCAGACAAAGAGGGAAACACCAGCTACCATCAGCCCTATGAGGAGAAGGAACCCCCAGTGGTGATCACCCAGAGGGCCAGCACTCCGACGCGGGGCAGAACAGCTTGGTGGCAACATCGGCTCCCCCTCCTACAGCGGTCCCAGACAACATCAAGGACAGCCAGGACACCGTAACGAGATTTCCCTACATGGTCTCAGCAGCAGCTATCTCAATCACAGGCAATTACCCTGTTTCATTATTCATTCACTACAAAACTCATCTGTTATCACTTTATATTCCTGTGCTTGTCACTATTGTTGCTACAATTTTAATGTTATAAAGGTTGTGTTTTCTTTACAATTTGCACCTTCTTATCTTGTTCTTTTTCCTTTTAGGTACTCTGCACTGGTTTTCCTATACAGGGGCAGCATTTAGAATCTTGACACCCATCTATGGACTTTATACAGACTTTTTTTTGTTTTGGCTATTGCTACCACTTTATGTTGACTTAGGTTTTTGGCAAGGAGCTACCCATTTCACTTGTTGAATTTCTGAAGTCAACTGTTGTCTTTTGACTACATTTATCTAACAGTTGCTATCATCAATCAATTGTGCAACCTATTGTTGATCTGGTGTAGACTGCTACGAGGGCTTTACCATATGCACCTATGATATATTCACCACATCTAGCAGTTTAGGGTTAATTGCTCTACACATCACAGCACTCACCCTCTCCCAACCCCACTACCCCCTCCCCCCTCCACTACAAGGGTCCAAGGCACACACTCCATACACTGGATGTACTTCATCTCAGCGCATTTTTTAAAAACATGTTTCTGTTTTCTCATTAAACATTTCCACTGACTACTTCAGTGTTGATAATCAATTAGCGGACCACCATACATACTCTTTTCAATAATATTTTTTTTTTATTTAAAAAAAATGTCTCAAGTTCAGTTTACTCATGACTGTCCTGATCTCCTGGTTCCTTAAGCTGTATATAATGGGGTTAAACAATGGAGTCACCATAGTATTTAGTAGAGATAGGACCTTATTCAAATTCAATGGTTTTCCCTCTGGATGGAGCCACATAAAGAACCATCAGTGTCCCATAATATGTGCACACAACAGCCAGGTGGGCACTGCAAGTAGAGAAGGCTTTCTGTCTCCCAGTGGTGGAGGGTATCCTGAGGATAGTGATGAAGATACTGCTATATGTTACAATGACGAATGCAAATGGTAAAAGTCCCATTAAAATGGCTTCTATGGATACCAACATTTGTACAAGTGATATGTCAGAGCATGAAAGCTCAAGGAGAGGTGCAAGTTCACAGAAGAAATGGTCAATGACATTGGGGCCACAGAACTGCAATTGAAGTATAAAAACAGTAGTGATCAGAGATATAACAAAACCTGCCATCCAAGACCAAATAACCAGGTGATAAGGAAGTCTGGGGTTCATAATAGTGGTATAGTGCAAAGGGTCACAAATGGCCAAGTACCGATCATAGGACATCACTGTTAGAAGACAGCACTCTATAATTGCAGAAGAAACAAAGAAATAAAACTGGGTGGTACAGTCTGTAGCAGATATGGGGCTTCCACCTGCTAATATGACTCGTAGAGTGACAGGGGCAATGTTGGTGCAGATTAACACATCAGAGAGAGAAAGGTGACTGAGAAAGAAGTACATGGGGGATTGGAGCTGGTGACTAGTTGAAATTAGTGCAATGATCAGAAGATTTGCAGCTACTGTTGCAACATAAATAATAATGAGAAGTAAGAAGACCAAGATCTTGAAGTTGTGAAGATTCTGAAATCCCAGGAGCAGAAATTCCTTGACCATTGTCTGGTTCTTCGTTAGCATCTCCTGCAGATGGAATAAGACCAGATACAATCATTTATCTGACATTTTTAACATCAGTTTCACAATTTAGTGCTCTTAAACTGTTCTGTGACACACAGAAGTTTCATAGGAAGGTAACTAGAGAAATGAGGTAGAGGCGTATATTGTACTCTTCAAGATCCAATAATTTTTATTTGTTTTTTTCAATATTTTAAAATTAAATCATTGAAAATTACTATTATATAGTGCGGTTATAAATTTTATGAGAAGGCTGTTAATGTATTTTAAATAAAAGAAGATCTATTATATCAGTAGTACCTTATTTGTACACACATGTAGGATAAGGAAAGTCATACAATTTGTAAAGAATACCACTGAGATATAATATATTCCTAAACGGTTCCACAGTTTAAAATGAATTATATAGGATACAGCTTTAAACATGTAGGGAAAGGAGCCTACTGTTATTGTAAAAAGCATAACACTACATCTGCTCCCCAACCTGAGGGTCCTATAGCCTCACTATTGACGCAGCACCTTCTTTCTTTACATACAAGTCAAATCTTAAAAGAAACCATTTGAATTGTACATATCAAAAACTTGAATTTATGATGTCCTCTTCTCCCCGCACCCATAAAAGCACTTACCAACCATCGTGGACAGACATTGCTATCTCCTGCACTTATTCCTTTCCCAACTGTCTGTAAGTCTCCAAACATCCCACTGAGACTTTATGATCTCCAGGGCAGGGGACTCCCTCGCCTATCAAATGCTTTTATGATGAATACATTTCTTATAGTACATTTGGCTGTTTTCTAATGTGTTTTCTGCAAAGTTCTGACTCCATATAAATACAGAGGGGGGCGATTCACTAAGCAGTGATAACTGTTTTTAAGTACGATAAATGGCTTTTAAGACAGATATTGCCTACTGTGCTATTCACTAAGCAGTGATAACAGTGCTTTATCGGCCGTAAAAGGCATTTTTTCAACCCCCCCCCCCCCCCAAAATGAAAAAAAATACGTCCGATCAGGCAAAAAAAAAGCAAACGCACCGTTTTTTGCCAGTCAGCGCAATTCACTAAGCAGTGATAAGTGAATCATACTTTAAAAGCACGCCAGATTTTTGCACCAGCTAAAGGCTGGCGCAAAAGAAATGGATAGACAGAGGATGAGACACACACTCAATATCAATGGTAATAGAGGTGGGGTACTTAGCTGCCGGTGCGCTGGTCCTGGGGAGCTCCTGTAGTCCCAAATGTTCCAGTACAAAGAAGAAGAAGCAGGCACACGGTCTTACTCAAAAGGAGTTTTAATATGCCATAAAGTCCAACGTTTCGGCAGTCAAATACTGCCTTTCTCAAGGTGAGAAGCCTTCACCTTGAGAAAGGCAGTATTTGACTGCCGAAACGTTGGACTTTATGGCATATTAAACCTCCTTTTGAGTAAGACCGTGTGCCTGCTTCTTCTTCTTTGCAAAAGAAATGGAGCCATGAATAAAATCATTGTTTACGTTTTATTCACCCCACAATTAATACAACAGGCCGGCGGGTGTCCCCGGGTGATCCCCGCGGGAGTCCGTGGCCCTCGGTTGATCCCCGCGGGAGTCCGGGGTCCCTGCTGGCCTGCGGTACCAAAAGTGTGGCCAAAAGAACATAACAGGCAATACTTTTAAATAAATACACCCCCTCCCCTGCCCCCTAACACATACAGTACAATTAATGGCCAAAATTACTATTATCTAGGTATGGATAATAGTGCTTTTGTCCATTACAAATAAAACATTAAGCTGGCGAAATAAAATAAATAAAACTTGCACTCACCCCTGCCAGGCTGCCACGATGAAGCCCATCCTCATCACTGTCCATGTCCTCCGTTGCCACAAACAATTCAGTACAATCAAAAATACAATCTAATGTCCCCTAACCCCTTAATCAATTTAGCGGTTAGTAACCACTATAGTAATTAAGGGGTTAACCCACCCTCTCCCACTACCCACCCAGGAGGCCTAACCATCCTCTCCAGGCAACTACCCTCACCCTTCACCCATTCATTTGTACAGGTACACTATAGCAAGAAATCAAAAAAATTTAAAAACATGTTTCTGTTTTCTCATTAAACATTTCCACTGACTATTTCAGTGTTGATAATCAATTAGCGGACCACCATACATACTCTCTTCAATAAATATTGATTACCAGAGGTCCAGGAACCACAGTATGGTTGACACTAATATATGTGATGTGAAAGCATCTATACCTACTGTATTTATCTCCCATATTTTATTTTTTATTTAAAAAAAATGTCTCAAGTTCAGTTTACTCATGACTGTATCTGATCTCCTGGTTCCTTAAGCTGTATACAGTATAATGGGGTTAAACAATGGAGTCACCATAGTATTTAGTAGAGATACCTGGGTATTCAAGCTAAGCATCAGTATATACCAATTATTTTATACTATTTAGCCATGCAGGTACACAGGCAGACTAATTACATTTAGATGTAACTTTTCTTTATACACAAAATTATATCTCCATAGGCAAAGTATATTACATGGTGAAGGGTAGAAATATTAACTACATAGCTAACAACAAAATCATAGGGAAATGAAATGACTCAAAATAGATTTACAGAAATGACACCAGATCAAACTCAATATTATGTCCTAGAGGGGTCAAGGATTTAAGTGTGTAAATCCAATAGGATTCATGTTGGGAAATTCTTTTAATAAAATCCCCCTCTCCAATTGAGTTTCACCAATTCAATGCCACAGAAGGTTAAATTGTCAGGTTTATAATTGTGCATGGCTTAGCGACACTTTTTTCAAAAGCTCACTGCTTAGTGAATCGGCCCCTATAGTGTGCATATATAGCAACAAATGATTCTAGCACATACTAATTCTTATATGGACCAATATCTATGTAAGGAAATCATTCACCAACATTTCTAAAGTTGCACTATTGCAACTATTCATTGTTGAGGAGTTGTAAAGCAAAAGCAATAAAACATTGCACAGCGATTAGAGTAATAGGACTTACAGATCAATAAATACATAACCACAGCAAAAAGATAAAGTTAAACATTAGATTGAATAACACAGTAGCTGCATTATTAGCTGTTTTTGTTTTGCATGAATTTTCCAAATGGAACCCACCATGGAGAGCTTTCCTGCTGCCGGAGATTTTGCAGTCATGATTCGGTGGTTCCCTACGATAGCATAAACTTAAACTTTAGATCTGGCTATATCGGCATGATGGTATCTGGTGAGAAATTTGGATTAATTATCAATTTATTTTTATGTTACTCATTGGATCTTTTTGTTACACTGCCATTGCATGTTAAATGTTGTTTTGGGATATGTTGATGTTGGATCATTAACCTTACTCATTTAAAATACTGCTGATTGGATGGATTTATGATTATTTTTTTTATTATTATTAGGTATGCTTGTATGTCTTATAAGGTAATTTGTACTTTGCAACTAGAGAATCTGCTCAGAACCGTTTACTATTGGTCGTTATTTTATTTAAGTTACATATTTTCATAGTAAAGGTTTTTGTTCTGTCTCTAGCTCTGTGTTGTTTTGTTCCTGCTGTTGCTTAGTAACCTTTGCTCCAGTTCCTCCCATTCCCTGTCCCCTCTACTTCTATGTACAGTCTCTTTGTAACAGAACCAGCCTGTTGCCATTAACAACTATGCTCCCCCCTCTGCGGTCTTGTTTGCCTAAATTCTCTTCCTACTTCCTGGGAGGGTTCCTGTTGTCCTCTTGATCTGTGCTGTAGCAGTTTCTATCCTCAGCTCTGGCTGTGGCTATTATCACCCCTGGACTTCTAGATATAGTATAGTTTTTATTTTATTTTTAGCAAACTCCTTATTTTGTACATTCTGGAACGTTTTCACTTCTTTTCTGTTAGTTCCTGTAAATATAGTTAATAAGAAATTCAAAGAAGACTCCATCATTGCATGTAAGAAGGGGCTGAGTTTACAGTAGTTGCCTGTCAAAGATTACTGAACTCTAGGAAGCCCAGGATAGAACAGTTTTTATAAATGTGTAATGAAATAACGTTTTTTTTTTTACTTTCAATCTTGAACTTCTCTGATAAGGTTTTTTTTAAGTCTAAAGGTGCCGTAAAGTGAATGGGTTTTAGCAGATCAGATCATTAAAATTTTTGGATAAACAGTAGTAAACAAAGAAGCCCCAATGCACATCCAATATAACAATAGCATGTCTAATTAATTAGTTCTTGGATACAAAAAAGTAAAAATCAATGAGCAGAAAAAAAAACGAGTGAGTTGGAAACACAGACAGTCTGGTGCATAGCATGGTGAAGAAATCTTAATAAAATAGAGGAATTTGAAGCTAAAATGCGTTAAAAAGATTAATTGTTAGCTTGAATGGAAACTTATTTTTCCCCCCAAATATATTAGTAAAGTATTCAAATAGAGTTTGTCTTTCTTGTTTGTCTGGAATGAATATGACACTGTGAGATGTACCAAGCAACAGTTACATGTTTTTAAAGGTTCGTTCTTCATACAGTATGTTTTTAATTTGAGAATTTTGAGGATTATTTTTGATAAATAAATTGTTCCTATTACTTAATTTATCTGTTAACCAGTTTTTAACTTCTCTCTGATTCCTTATCCTACTAATTGTTTTACATGAGTAGAGTGCAGTTTTAAACCTCAGTTTTATGTTCTGAATTTCACATTAATGTAGAGTTACTGGACTATCACAATTATATATTTTAACAGATACAGTACAAGAGGAAAAAATTAAAAAAACTTTAGTTTTGCTTACCATGCTCTGAGCATTGTTGCTTTGCATGGGTACCTCTCCAGTGTTCAAATACTGTAGATTACATTTTTCAAGCAAAAAAAAAAAGAGTGCATTGTACTAAAACACAACTATATAACACTGAAAATCTATGACTAGAGTAGATGAGCAAACTAGGGAACTATAGGGCAGGAGGTTCAGTTATTTACCTTGTCACAGAAACATGATTTGTGATGCTGGTCAGATCCTATTCTCTTCTGGGTCCTTCCCAAGTCATACTTGAAAAGAAGATGGATTTTTCCATTTGTATTTCCTCATAAAAAGTCTCATTAAAAAGAGACTTTGCTGCAAATTTCTTGTGCTCCTCAGTCCAAGAGAAGTGTGAATATAATTGGGGATGCTGAGTAACACTAATCTGTTAATTGTAAACCCACACTGTCAAAAATACATTTATTGCTAATTTCTTAACTATCATTGTGCTGTGTGAAATGATTTAATACAATGGTAATTCAGATGCCTGGTGTAAAATTCAGTGCTTCACATTTTTCTTTTATACCTCATAATAAGGCAGGAGAGGCACCTATTTGGAATTCAAGTTGTATGGAGAATATGACTTGATTGTCCCTTGAGTGTAATTAAAGGAGAGAGAGAAAGCGGTAAGGCCAATGAAACACAACAGACATATAGGGCCTCATGCAGAGAGCATAGAATTTTAAAATTGGCGAATTTCATAAAAAGTAGCTTTTTTGGAGAGTTTTATTCTCCATATGCAGAAAAGTGCGAATTCTGCTATGTTTAACATGGATGCGTGTGGCGAGTTTAAATTGGCGAGATGCGCGCTTCAGAAACGCGTAAAAACAAATTTGCGCCTTTTTTTCCCCCTTTACTATAGGCGGCGAGCGCCATCTTGCCATCTTTTCCTGGCGCGGCAAAAATGCGAGAATCGCGCCATTTTTTGGCGCGAACAGCCGATACTTGCCGTTCGCACCTCTCTGCATTCGGAGAGTTTTAAAAATGGCGAGATGGAGGTTCTCGCCAGCCGCGAGGCGAATTTTAGCAATTGAAAAAACAAAATGGTGCGTTTTTCGGAACTCGCCATTTTCTGCCGGTTTCTGCGCGAAATTGTACAAAAAATGGCGAATTTCGAAATAACGATGCACTCTGCATAAGGCCCATAGTTGCTCTCAATGTGACAATTACATTTTACTGAAGAAGTAAAGTGATCTAATTACAGTGATGTGTCTTATGGGTTAAACAAGTGTTAAACAGGGGAGTCCAGAAGACTGATAGGAAACAGATGATAAGAGGGACATACACATTGGGAGATACAGAATGTAGCAAAGAGAATGGAAGAGATTAAAAGATAAAACGGCTGAAAAATAGACAGTGTCAGAGAGAGACAAAGGAATAGATTCCCTAAAAGTTGATATAGCTGTGTTAAAATTTGTGAAAGGGGTGAAGAAAAAACATAAACACCCTACAAACAAAACACAAAAAGTATAACGTGTGCTAGTCATCGGTTGACCATGAGTAACTGTCCCCTTGGTCTAATAATAATTAGGGAGAAGAAGCAGCTCAGTGCGTAAAGACACTGACTGGCATAGAGAGAAGCCTGGTGTCGACTCCTTGGGACCTTGGGCAAGTCGCTTTATCTCCCTGTGCCTCAGGCACCAAAAAACATTGATTGCAAGCTCCATCGGGCAGGGACTTGTGGCTGCAAAAATGTCTCTGTAAAGCGCTAAGTAAAACTAACATCGCTATACAAGAACATGCTATTATTATTATAAGGGGTTAATATTATGCTTTTTTATCACCTGGCCTAGATTGGCTAGTTTTATCTTGCCTTTCCATACAGTATATCCGTATGCTGATTGTACAGTATACTGGTTGAAAGAGAAGACCGTTCAGATGGTGGACTATGGTAGAACTGCCTTGTAATTAATTAAATGTACCCAACAGATAGGGTGTTTATAAAAAATACAACTGGGACTGATAGTCCCCGGTTTAGGGGGTCTGGCACATAACAGGGTGCCTCACTGCCATAGGTCCCCTATCTGTGCCCAGAGCCTTGTTTAATCACTGCCACCAGAGTTACCCCTGATCTGTGTATATGGGTCCAAGAGGGTTAGCTCTTGGGCCCAGTAACATTGTATCTTTCCAATGTATTATCTGTAATAAAGTATTTTTTTGTGTTTTTTCCCTTTCCGGGCATGCCAGCAAGCAGGGATTGCTAGGGGATGAGTTTTAAGGGGGATTTTATGGGGGAACTGTTGACAGAATGTGCCTAGGATGTCAGGGTCCGGAGTTGTCGATTCCCCTATAAATGTACCCAGGAATCATGCCTGATTCTCAGATACATGTAGGCACATTGTCCCAGCAATATCTCCCCTTGAAAACACAAGCGTGACTCACCACTAGGGTACCCTGCTTCAGCATAGCCCAGAAAGGTCAATGAGGCACAGGGATGAATAGGTATCCCTGTAGCTGAGAGAATCCCTAGGTTAAGGGGGGTACACAGTAGTGGGATTCAGCCGGTTCGCACCGGTTCGTGCGAACCTGTACCTAAATTTTCCTCAGTTCGCAGAACCGGTGCGAGAAGGGAGAGAGCAGAGCTTCTGCTAAAAGGCTGGGCAGCTTGCTCCATCCTGATTGGCTGCATTACACAGCAGCAGCCAATCAGGAGGAGGTGCAGGAGCCTGGGGGTGGGGCCAAAGAGCAGAGAAAAGGCGTGCAGCAGAGAGAGGTGAGGCTATGTCCTGCGTGTGTCCTGCGTGTGTCTCCTGCCTGTGTGCTGTGTGCTGTGTGCTGTGTCCTGTGTGCTGTGTGTCTCCTGCCTGTCTGTGTGCTGTGTGTCTCCTGCCTGTCTGTGTGCTGTGTGTCTCCTGCCTGTCTGTGTGCTGTGTGTCTCCTGCCTGTCTGTGTGCTGTGTGTCTCCTGCCTGTCTGTGTGCTGTGTGTCTCCTGCCTGTCTGTGTGCTGTGTGTCTCCTGCCTGTCTGTGTGCTGTGTGTCTCCTGCCTGTCTGTGTGCTGTGTGTCTCCTGCCTGTCTGTGTGCTGTGTGTCTCCTGCCTGTCTGTGTGCTGTGTGTCTCCTGCCTGTCTGTGTGCTGTGTGTCTCCTGCCTGTCTGTGTGCTGTGTCCTGTGTCCTGTGTGCTGTGTGTCTCCTGCCTGTCTGTGTGCTGTGTGTCTCCTGCCTGTCTGTGTGCTGTGTGTCTCCTGCCTGTCTGTGTGCTGTGTGTCTCCTGCCTGTCTGTGTGCTGTGTGTCTCCTGCCTGTCTGTGTGCTGTGTGTCTCCTGCCTGTCTGTGTGCTTTGTGTCTCCTGCCTGTCTGTGTGCTGTGTGTCTCCTGCCTGTCTGTGTGCTGTGTGTCTCCTGCCTGTCTGTGTGCTGTGTGTCTCCTGCCTGTCTGTGTGCTGTGTGTCTCCTGCCTGTCTGTGTGCTGTGTGTCTCCTGCCTGTCTGTGTGCTGTGTGTCACCTGCCTGTCTGTGTGCTGTGTGTCACCTGCCTGTCTGTGTGCTGTGTGTCTCCTGCCTGTCTGTGTGCTGTGTGTCTCCTGCCTGTCTGTGTGCTGTGTGTCTCCTGCCTGTCTGTGTGCTGTGTGTCTCCTGCCTGTCTGTGTGCTGTGTGTCTCCTGCCTGTCTGTGTGCTGTGTGTCTCCTGCCTGTCTGTGTGCTGTGTGTCTCCTGCCTGTCTGTGTGCTGTGTGTCTCCTGCCTGTCTGTGTGCTGTGTGTCTCCTGCCTGTCTGTGTGCTGTGTCCTGTGTCCTGTGTGCTGTGTGTCTCCTGCCTGTCTGTGTGCTGTGTGTCTCCTGCCTGTCTGTGTGCTGTGTGTCTCCTGCCTGTCTGTGTGCTGTGTGTCTCCTGCCTGTCTGTGTGCTGTGTGTCTCCTGCCTGTCTGTGTGCTGTGTGTCTCCTGCCTGTCTGTGTGCTGTGTCCTGTGTCCTGTGTGCTGTGTGTCTCCTGCCTGTCTGTGTGCTGTGTGTCTCCTGCCTGTCTGTGTGCTGTGT